>NW_027110155.1:1433981-1447600 GCF_000696795.3 Halyomorpha halys
AGAGAGAGAATGACAAATTAATAAATCACACATTCAATTTTTAAAAAAAAAATATTTAAATCACATTTACTCTTTGTCCTAAACCTGCCGACTGCAAGTTTTAATAGTTCTAATCCTTAGACTAGGTTCATATTTAACTTAAATCAAAAAAAGGTTTCTTTTATGATAGTGGAGGCATTTATTTATTGAGGCGTCATCAGCATGACATTTTTTTGTCTCTATTTGGGGAAACTCAAATTATAAGAAAACCTAAGTATATGAAAAAAGAAATTATAAACTACTAATTAAAATATTTAGGTTTTTTAAGTGTGTAGAAAGTTGATGATGGTACATGCAACTAACAGACCCCTTTTTATAATATATTAAATAGAATAAAAAAAGATTATTAAGAATACCTTTACATATGTTTAAAAGTAGCAGAATTCTCCTGTAGATGGCAGAAGATAAATAGCGAGTAGTACAGGTAACTCCTTGACCGGATCAAGGAAGCACTGAAGTTGGCATGTCCTTCACCGGATTCACACTGAGATCTTCAGCCTTCTTTGTAAGATGGCTAATGACATCACTCGAGGAAATGTTCTTATATAACAGCTGCATCCATACAATGCAATGTCGTTACATATAAAGGCTCACAATTTTCATTTTCTTAATTAGAGGTATATATATAATTAAATACATGTTGGATAAATAATTTTATATTAATAATTATACAGAGTGAAGTAGTAAATGATGAGCTATGTTTAACAAGGTGATAATAGACAATGAGTAACCGAAAAGATAATACAGACTTCCCAACCTGTGGTCCCTGGACCGTGAGTCTTGCGAGGGCCTCGGGATGGCCCGACAACGTATCTTTGCAAAGAAATATAGTTAGATCTGGTTTATTGTTTACCTTTGTTGATGTTTGTGCGTTAGTTGAAATATTATAATAGATAAGTGTTATTAAAATGCATTTTGAGCAACCTAATTAGAATTTTTTTTTGTATTCTATTTTTATATTATACTTTTATATATACACCTACAATTTGACTTGGGCATAATAGACTGCAAAGATTTATAAATCGATGTGAGGATGTGATACTAAAAATAAGGTATGCAAATTATAATTAATAATATATAGGGAGATGGTCAGGGTTGCGGTCAATAGTGAAACAAAAATAGTTTACAACTATTAGGATTTTATACCCGCAAAATAGTTGTAAACTATTTTTGTTTCACTATTGACCGCAACCCTGACCATCTTCCTATATATCAATTTTTACGGTCAACTATACATACATATATACAATATAATTAATAATGCCATAATACTGTTGATAATAAGTCATACTTTATTATACTGTCCTTGATGACGGCCGGATGAGCCGAAACGTACATGTCCAATGTTATGTTTTAATAAAAAAAGTTGAGGACTATTTGGATAATTTTTATTAATAAAGCTTTACTAAGCTCTTATTGGTAAAAGCCCTTTAAAGAATAAGCTGAGATATATCTCTCGGATTTTCCAGTTTTTGAAAAGAATATGTTATTAGAAATTCTTTCTTCTCAAAGTATAATTGTTTTTAGTAGAGAGAGAATGACAAATTAATAAATCACACATTCAATTTTTAAAAAAAAAATATTTAAATCACATTTACTCTTTGTCCTAAACCTGCCGACTGCCCTACAGTATACTTTAATAATGTGGCACTTACCCCTGTAGAACAGATTCGTTATCTTGGACTACATCTTGACAAACGACTAACCTGGAATCCTCACACAAGACTGAAAAGACAGGAAACTGCACGCAGATTCCTATTATTACAGCACTTACTAGACAAACGGTCTAAACTTCCATTTCATTACAAAAGACTGATCTACATGACAACAATAAGGCCCATCTGGACATACGGAGTTGAGCTTTGGGGCTCCACTAAACCTTCGAATTCCTCTCGTATTTAATCTTTACAATCCAAAATCCTTCTTAAAATCCTCAATGCTCCTTATTTTGTTACTAATAAAACCATCCATAAAGACCTAAATGTTTCTTATGTAACCGATCTAGCCCGAACTCGATATTATTCCTTCCATAATACTCCCTAACCACCCAAACCCGCTAGTTTCTAACCTTGCTTCCTCTTCCATTCCTGGCAATCCTCCGAGGCGCCTGAAAAGAAGATGGCCTCGTGACCTTATATTGTAAACTGTTTTTAGAGTTCTACTACTGGGTAGTTTCTCTACATGCTGTATCATATCATTATGTCATTATGATCAAATTTACTTGTTGTATTTTTTATACAGTGGTAAATATCAATAAATAAATAAATATATATATTTAAAATAAAATCGTTAATGCGGGTATAAAATTTATAATTTGCTTTAAAATAATAAACATATTTGCTAAATATTGATTTTAATGATACTAAAACAAATATCATCCAAATTATTAGAAACTTTGTTTATTTCCTTTACTGCACGGAATAAAAGTAAAATCGTCTTTCTTAAGAACACTTTTTAATTTATTCATTTCATTTTAACAATATTACCTAGAAACAGTAAAAACTAAAATAAGTTAACTTTTCAATTTCGTAAAGAATTGAACAACTTATTTTAATAAAATGTTATGCAAAAAAAAACACTGTATAGCATCTAGTAGATAATAAATTCAATTTTCGCGACCGTGGTAATCGAGTATGTTAAGACGAATATGGTCCGAGAGGATTAAAATTTATTTTCAAGAGATCACACCAAACATGAACCTTCCCACTGTGACTAGACGTTGGTAATTTGTAGGTGATATGACATTATGAACCTTAAGAAAAAAAATGAATTGTCAAATAAAATTGAAGAAAAGGATTATAAAATAATTGTATATAGACCCATAACCTCTCTACAACGGCCAGCTAAGTGCAAGTACGTACGCGTCATTGTTCAGTTTTGGCCAAGGATAAACGATTTTGTATGTTTTAATTTTAGGTTAGATCATAAGTTATCAATAGGTATTCATATATTGGAATAGCGTAGATATAGTTAGAATAAGATAGTATAGGGTCTAAGTTAGTTCATTTTGTTCTTTTTAGTTTGCAATTAGATAAAAACGAGATTAAGTTACACTGCATTTAAATAAACATGTGTTTTTAACAATTTAAGAATATTATTCTTAATAATATTATTAAGTAAATTTGATGTTAGTTATACAATGGAATAATACAGGCATGTGGAGAATCTGATAGAACTCCAGTAACATTCCTAAAGGAGAAGATATCGAGGCCACCTTCTTTTCAGACAGAAGATTATCAGGTAATGGAGGAGAAACCAGGTTAGAAACAAGTGGGTTTTAGTGGTTAGGAAGTTTATCATGGAAGGATTAGTACCTGGTTCTGGCCAAATCGGCAAAAAATGGGACATTGAAAAGCAGATGGATTACCTCATTTGTGACAAAGTAAGGAGCATCATGGATTATGGATTGTAAGGATTGGATACCAGAGGATTCGATGCTTCACTGGAGTCCCTTTTTAATTAATTAAAACACATCTTTGAAGTTTATAATTTTATTTATATATTTAATGATATTTAAAACTATATTGACATAACAATGCATACATTAAATTTGATATATTGTTAAATATGATGATATAGTCTTGTATAGAAACTACTAACTGGTAGCTCTAATTAGAGAATAATTATATTTATGTTATTTACATATTATTATATTTATCTATCTAATAATTAGAAGGTCTCGAAACCATTTTCTGTTCAGACGCTTTAGGGATTGTCAGGAATGGAAGCAGAAGCAAGCTTAGAAACTAGTGGGTGTGGGTAGCTAGGAAGTAAATAATAGAAGGATTGATATCTGGTTCGGGCTAGATCGCTTACATATGGAACACTAAGGTCTTTATGGATGATTTTAATTGTGATAAAGTAAGGATCAATTTAAAAATTAATTGTTTATCGAACCTTTGACAAGAATTTAATCGATTTTAAGTTTAATTCAAAGATCGATATTTGCTCATTTAATCTCTTCCTCAACTATATTTGAGGGGGTTTGAATGATAGTTATTTCGGTCAAATTTGCATTATTTATTGCAGTATTTTAATGATCTATGTATATTATCATACCATTTCTAATAATATGTTGTGTACTTAAGTCTCATGTGTTTAATAAGCACATATCATTTATGTAGCTAGACTAAACATTCACTTTCTCCAACTAAAGTAAACTTATTATAATGACTTCCTTTTTAGTCATCATATAAGCAACGAAGTCAAAATACTAAAACCTTACCATGTGTGGTTTCCAAGCAATTCAATATAGTAATTAGAGTATGTCATAATCCCCTGGCTTAAAGACAATCAGTAAGAAATAAATGGACTATTTCTACATGTACATTATCTTTTTTTATTTACTTCACCTAATTATTTACCAGGAAATAAGACAGCCATCAGCTAAGGAACGCATATTGTCATGTATAGATTGCTTATTGGCTTATCCATATATCTAACAATGATCTACCACAATCTTGTCGACAATTTTCTTTAAAGCCTTTTGTTGCGCAATAAAAATTTAATGAGAAATCTAATGAAGAAAGTTAAGCAATGAGATATAATTGCTACTGAGCATAACTGGTATTATGTAAGTTATGTTTTAGGCTAACCTCTTCTATAGTTCAAATTGGAAAACAGTTTAATAGCCGTCATTAGGAAATGAAAGATTTTATAAAGCCATTTATAATCGGGCTCCGTCTCGTGAACTATGGCTGCAAAGATATTTTTGTAATAAAACAACTCGAAAGAATAGTTTCATTATCTTATACAATTTATATTCACTTTATAATAGTAGAGAGAGAAGTGCTTTACTTAGCAATGCTGCCTAAATACATTAGGTAGCTACAATGCACAGCATACCAATCAACCCACAATCAGACAATACATATATTCACATGATATAACAAAAATTTTATTTTCTCCTACTTTTATCATTTTACAATCAACACTCGTCTACAAACTAAATACAAATATTTTATTTATTTATTTTTTTAATTTAACAATTTCATTTAATTGACAATTTTACTCTCCCTATTTCACTCTCTCAGACTCCCTTTCTAATGATCCGTTACCTACGTTCGATCAGTTGAACAAATTAAACTTATCAAGAGACAGTAATATGAAGTCGACCCAAGACATAAGAGTCACTGCAGAAGATCGGTTTATAAAAGGAAACACATAAATAAATAAATTTAAAAAACAAAACAAACTAATATATAGATTTGCAAAAAAAAAGTTAGTTAAAATAAAGACAGTAATGAATCGATAAGTTAAGAGAAATAATTCAATAAATGGATAAGTTAAAACACAAATAGACAGGTCCAAAAACTAAAAAAAAATATTTGTTTTTTT
The DNA here is from genome assembly GCF_000696795.3 of Halyomorpha halys. Taxonomy (NCBI): domain Eukaryota; kingdom Metazoa; phylum Arthropoda; class Insecta; order Hemiptera; family Pentatomidae; genus Halyomorpha; species Halyomorpha halys. Next base: position 1,439,358 of record NW_027110155.1, read on the forward strand.
AACTAGTTTAAACAGTACGTTAAAAATATACTTTATTTAGACGAATAGACCACATTACTTTTTATACCAATAGACCACTTCACTTTTTATACCAAGGGGAAATATAAAATGGTAATAGTTTCAATATTTTGTCAACTACCAAACAGCACTAGAAAACCCATTTACATTAGATCAAATATACTAAAATATGAGTCCTAATAGAGCTATTTACACTCAATAGTTCCCGAAATACACTTTTTTTTTTCAAAAAGCAAGATTTTTAAATATACTGAAAACATAATTAGTGAATTTATCATAGAAAATTCACATCTTATGAATTATTAGATAAACAGCTGTCTATTAGCACTCATATTAAAGCTAGTTTAATCTGCTATAAAGGTGTTTGTGACGTATATCTTAGTAGAAGTAGTAGTTTTCGAGATATTCGCCAAACTTAATTCACAAAATATTGATTTCTAGTTCTTCGGACAAAGATTTTGATTTATGAAAAAATATTCTCAGGAACCATAAGAGACGTACTGATGTCTATCAGCATTCAAATGGAAGCTAGTTTAATTTACTATAAAGTAGTTAATAATGTTTATTTTCGTAGGGGTAGTAGTTTTTATGATATTTGCATCTGAAATATTGTCCGAACAACCAGAAATCAATTTATTTTAGCATTTATAACATTCATGCATATGGTAGGTACATTTAAATAGCTTTAGTTTAAGTACTGGCAGAGATTTGTATGTCTAATGGTTCTTAAGATATATTTTGTAAATATATTGTTGACAAATATCATAAAAGCTACTACTTTTTTTAAATTGATAGATTTATTTATTGATAGATATTACAATCTGCCACACAGTTGTGGGCAATAGGTAATAGTGATAAATGATCTCATACATACTAAAATAAAAAAAATTAAAAATAAATAAATAAAATAAAATAAATTTAAAAAAAAAATAAAAAAAAAAATAAAGTCTTTTTAGAGCCCTTAGTAGAGCAAACATAAGAACCCGAATTCTGGTTTCCAACTCATCAGTAAGAGGACCATTTATTTTAGAAAATTATTCAAAATAATTAACTCACACAAGCTATTTTTATACTACCGAAACAATAGTGGACATATATTGGGAACAGAATCCAACAAACTATGGAATTTAGGAAACCCTGTACATGCCTGGTTCTCCTTGTATGTGATCGTAATTGAAATATTCAAAAGAAAGTAAATTCTGTAAAATAATCAATATAATTAATTATTATTATTATCATAAGTGAAGTATATAGAAATAAAGCAAAGTATAGGGTTAATGATATTAGTGAAATGAAATAAGACAAACAGAATTTTGCAATAATGAATCGCCTATCGTATGACGCCTGCTCGTTGAAACTAATAATGTCTATTTGTCTACTTGTTAATGATGAAGGCCGTGGACGAATATGGACAACGACGGCAAAGTATGGCCGTAGGAAATCGCAGTCTTAAGTAGACAGTAGCTGGTAACTGCTAAGAGACTTCCGACTAGTATATATAAACATTAGTGAAGCAGCCATTTTGAGATGCAGTCCTGTTTGTAAAATAGTCCTTATGCCATTGTTTCAGGCAGATGACGTACCTTAATAGCCTTGTCTACAATATACCATTACATTTCATTAATTACATTAGCAAAATTAAATTAAATTATAGATTGATTCTTAATCGCGATATGTATTCAAAAAATAAAATAAATTTCAATCATCAATATAGATAAAAGGAAAGAAATTAAAGAAATATTTTTTTTTACGTGTGCAAACAACATATAAATAGAGAAAAGTATTAAGTGACGTTTATTATAACGTAAGTTTATTATAACTTGCGTTTACAATATTTATTTTCCTTTATTCTACTTATAACTCAATAAGTAAGTTAAATTTCCTCGTTATTTATTATTTTGTTATCATTCAATTTACATACGTTATCTGTAAATATAGTGTTAATGTTCTCCCCATCTCTTTGGACTGGAGTCCCTAAGTGAGGCAGGGCGCAGTATTGCTCAACAAGAAATGTTTCTAAGGGGCATATAGTAAAGAAGAAACATCCAGATAACTTTCAGCAAAACGGGTGCTCAGACTTTAAATAAATTAACATATCTTGGCATTAAATTAGACCCATACATGGCCTACATTGGTCCAGCTTCCACAAAAAAAAAAACAGTTCGATAACAGAAAATAGCCTCTACCATTAGTTAGCATTTTAACGACATACATTAACGGTTTAAACTAATTTATACTAATTTTATTTTTTCATGGTATAATATTTACTTATAAATAATAATTGAGATTTTTTTCCCTTTTACATGGTCCCCTTTTTTATTATCACACGACGTTTCTCCATCTTCAGGATTATATCTGTTTTTATATTTATGTCTAAAATAAAAATTATTTTTATATACACCATCTTATTGTCATAAAAAACACAAATTCCTTAGATCCTCTACTCTCAACAAGTTTCTGCTAAGTTTTAACTGTCCTACGCACCGCCCTTTGTATTATCGAGGAGACAACCAAAAACATTCGTGCTATTAACATATTGGTCAATTCACATATAACACACTTATATTACACCTAACATATCTTATAACTGAAATGTCCATTTACTAAAATATTTTATTACAATTCAGGATAACTTCCCAAGTCAACAATCTTTATAACAAAAATATTTATCAAATTAATAATAGTTTTCTTCAAGCATTTGTATATGATAGCTATCTACATACAAAAATAAAAACTTTTAACCCACAAATATTAATTTTATAACAATTTCGTTCTTTACAAAATTAAAATCAATATCACTGGTTATCAACCAACAAAACCTTTAACAGGTTAGGACTATGTTATCACCTATACAATGCTTAATTTTCATTAATTAAAAACCCATCATTATTCACATAAGTATATATTTCTATATCGAGAAATTGAACCATTAATCTCATATTTAATATTACTAATTTTGTAATATTCTTCTATAACGAGTGATAATTTATTTAATACCTATTTTTTTAAATTTACAATAACCAATTAACTAATTTGTTTTTTTAATTTTGCGGAAGGTAAATCATGGGCATCCTTGCTAGTGGAACCGATACCAAGGACCCTTCCGAAAAGACTAATTTTTATTTTTATTTACTGTTTTAGAATGCAGAATGGCCACGATTTTCTGTCCACACATCTATTCAAAATTGGTGTTTTTGAGAGCCCACTCTGCAAGCTTTTACCAGCTAGAGGAAATGCCATCGGCACACTCAGAAACTTCTCCATCATTACAAAATATACGAAATAGTTTCAACCAAGAAGAGACCATATGAGTGAACAAAAGTAAATTATATTGGGCTGTTCGAGCACGGATGGCTGAAATGCCTCGTATTTGGGCGTAATAAAAAAATTATCTACGTAATAATCTTACTCAGCTGTTTATTGAAATGTTAGATAGATTAATGGTTCAATTTTATGATTTATACAAACATATATTTTTATTAAAAGTTTATATTTATATAAGTAGATAGCTATTGTATACAAATTATGAAGGAAACTGTTGATGATTTTAATGATATAATTAGATAAATATTTTTGTTTCAAAGATTGCTGACTTGGGCAATTATACTATATTGCACTCAACTATATTATAGACGGACAAATTATACTGTATGACCAGAGAAATCTTAGAATGATAAGTGTGAGTTGATTAATAAGACAATTTTAGTTTGTCTCCTTGATAATGAATGGTCCGAAACGTTGGAGAGTCAACAAAATTTGTTGAGAGAATAAGATCGAAATTTTACTATAATTAACCACTCTCAAGCAGTTAATGAAAATATGTTATTGGAGAAAATAGATAATTGTCTTGATGACCGAGCGTATTGTGTCAAAAACGGCACCAGTTCGAATCCGTTCTGTGAGTATTGACTTTTATTTCGAAACTGATTAAATTTCGAATTTACAACTCGGTCTGAAATAGGTTGGTAACTTATAGGATAACCCGGCTTCCCAATACTAAGTAGAAAACATAAAGACGTTAAATGAAATGACAAATACGAATTTTTCTCTAAATCCATACGATCCATCATTATTGAGCTTTAAAAATAAAAGCTAAAATAAAACATATTCTTAAAAGTAATTGAATCATTGTAACAAGTATAATAACATGATATTTTTTGTAGAGGATTCCGAACAGAACAAAGATTTATTGCATTACTAAAATTCATGAATTAACCGCAGACTTGTTAAAATTATCAGACAATTTATTTATTCATTTAATGAAACAATAAACTAAAGTCATTTATATTATCTTCAAAATAGACAACTCATTTATTAATTTTTCTACCATGGAATAAGAGTCCTAAACTAGCCAAATTGGACCCCAACCTTTGCCCAACGCGACAATAAATATAAACTACAATATTTTTTTTTTCTTTTTTATAGAAAAAATAATAGAATCTACGACGCTCAAAAATAATCAGTATTAGTGAACTAAGATTCATTTAGTATACATAGTAGGAAAGCTAGTAAAAATATGTATACATAAATGGTAATAAATAAAAATTTGGTGTTGTGCGTCACATAACATTCACTTACCAAATACAAACGTTCCCTACAACGTGTACAAATTGGTATAATAAGTAGAGTAGTGGGCTTGTATTAAAATGTTAATCACTATTTTTGTGATTTAAAAAAAAATCTAAAGAACAGGGGAGGCAAAAAATAACAATAAATAGCTGCAGTCAATAATATTTGATCATTAGCTAGTACTGATTATTATTCAAGCTATTTAAATGGATTAGCAGTCACTATCGCAGTTTGATATATTGGAATAGTTAGAGATAAAATCTATTGAAAGAAGATGGAGTGGAGTGCTAGGTGGAAAGGCAGTTACATCTCAGAACAATTTCGTATCTATGATAATGTAGTCCCGTGAATATTCATCTCTCACAACGGTATGTCTATCTCCACTGTTTGTCAAGAAATTAGTAAGTCAAGTTACGTTATAATGCAAATAGGAGCATGTAATATTAGAAAATCGCAGAGTTTGCATGTAATTATCTTTTTGTAAATAAAAAAAACTCAATGAAATATACTTACGAACTAAAACCATGGTTCGCTTTTAGACATGAAATCCGAAAAATGAAGTGTAAATTAAAAAAAAGTTTGCCAATTACATAATATAGCTTCATCGCTGTATCAATCTGTTTTTTATTTATTTACTTTTTAAATCCTCCTATTTTCTTCTGTTGAAATAGAATCTTGTTTCTTCTAAGCCCCATGAGGTTTATAGGGTTTGATATATCAGGGATAGATAGCAATAATAATGGTTGACATTTCTTGAACGTCATGTCAAATGTATTGTAACAGAAAAAAGAAAAAAAGGAAAGCCTGGGAATTGGATTGAGTTCGCTGTCTGATGATGGGGCTCATCAGATTCCGTAATGTCTGTAGTCAGTAAGTTAGTAGTCCTTAGTCGAATCTGAGTGTGTGAACTCTCCGACTTCTGAAACCGAACTTCTGAGTCCGAACTCTGAAACTGTTGGTGGAACTCCTGCAGCAGGTGCTATTGTTGGTCAGCATAGGTGCTCCTTGGAGTAGGGCTACTCTGAGTACACTTTTGTAGATCAATAATTTGAGGCTGAGAGAAAGATTAGGAGAAGTTAGCAGGTGATTAAGCCTGTAAGACTTGGTCCTGACCTGCTTGATGTCCTTATTGCAGCGGCGAAACGTAGGTGAACCGAGGAAAACGTTTCCCCAAGCGTAAGAGAAAATATTGGACAGAACCTGATCAACTCGATATGGTACAACTAAGTACGGAACAACACAATCCCTGAAAATTTCATTACTATAGATTAATGATTCGATCGATTATGCCGCAACACAAAATCTAAGGAACCCAACTCCTTTGATAACTTCAGCGGTTTAAAAAAAATAAAATAAAATAAAAGGTAAGTAAAAATTTTCGATTCTAAGCAAACATTTTTTTATTCCTGTCTGTATAAAAAGCTTCAATAGAAAAATAAACGAACTAAAAATGATTTTCTTTTACAACTTTTTATTTAACAATAAATAAGAAATCTATTACTCATTTTAGAAAAATCTTATAAAAAATCATTGTATTTTTTTTTAATATGGATTAATTAGTAATTTTTACTTTATTCTTTAATCAGTGGCTTATAAGGCATATTAGGAAAAATACATAATTAAATAATAATCAAATTAATAAAACGAGGTAATGAATATTAAATGAAGAATGAAACAAACTTTTGTCAAAAACCGCGCTAAAATGTTTGACATGCTTATTTTAAGAATTTTAAAATGCCACATTACACTCTGTAGGACAATGAGTAATTAAAGAAAGTCTTTCTATAAAAAAAAAGGTCACAAATATCAAAAAAAATATAATCTCTGTTTAACTAAAAAATCATATAACCAAAGCTATATAAATTATTACTTAAATCTGATCATCATAGCATCAATAATTTCATGAAAATATTGATACAGAAGCTTCTCATTCCTATGTATAACGGGATTTAGTGGGTGTCCAATGCATATTATATGCATTCGTAAAAAAATACAGGATTAAATCATAAGAGATGTACGGCCTGCTGCATTTGATACATGATGCATGCTTGTACTGCAACCAATTCATGTTCACATTTCCCTTGCAAAGCATGCAGTCGCATAAATTGATTCATAACCGATAAACCAGACCTAAGAGTTATTTAAGACTATGTTTTTGTATTTGGATCGATCTATTATTTTATTTTGAAAACACCAAGTTATTTATGAGGCGAATCCTCCACCCGGTTATATTTCAGAAGTATTTTATCGTTTAAAAAAATATTTATATAATTTGGTACTGTGGTGATTATGGAAGTACAATGGAGGAATTGATAACAGAGAAAAAAAATCATTTTTAATTTACTGTAATAAATATTCATTTACATTATTAAGTACTTATGTTATTAATTACATTTACAAATATACAATTATATTACAATTATCATTCGTTCCTTTTTAGTTTCTTGTTATATACATGCATCTTTTAATTTCTTAGTAATTTTAAATTGTATCACTTTTTAATTATTGGAAAATTTAAACTTAACCTTAAATGGTGAGTATTTGAATATTTCAAACTTTTTTATTTATTTTTTGGTATAGTCCAGTAATGTTCACTTTTTCAATTTTTTTTTTGTTATCAATGTTATGTATGTAAAGAGAATCAACACCAACTGCCACAAATTAAGGAAATTAAGTATTAGTGTTCAAATATTCATTCATACAATATTAAATTGAAGAACAAAAGAAAAAAAAAAGAATGTAAATGGTAACACCAGTACTCCAAGTTTTGAAGGGAAAAAATTAAATTTAAATTAATAAAATCAAATAAATATATAAATAAAAGAAAATAATATAATGATTTTTATAAATTAAAAATATGAAATATAAAACTTAAAATATTTTTATACCCTTTAAAAATATATATCATGTAGTTATTTTTAAATAGCCTAATTGTAAAATTTTCTCATATCTTCATCAGTCCTAACTTGCATGGATACATTGACAGTGAATGTGTAAAATAAAATTTTTCATATCGTCTAATCGAAGTAATCAAGACTTTCCTAAATAGAAGGTATAAATCACAAGAACCATGCTATGATCGGATTAATAAATCTCACAGCCCCTAATATCCGAAATTGAAGGTTCGGATATGCTATATAGTATTGCCGATTTCTTTTTCAACTTTTTATTGAGTAGAAAGTGAAGAGAAAAAATGGATCTCTCTGCCTTTCGAGCGCCATACCAAATCAAAATTTGATTTCATTTATTTTTTCAAAATATTAGGGGCACAAATAATACGAACTTCCAATCAATATCACTTTTTCTTTCTTAAAATAATAATATACGGTTTAAGATTTTACTCTAGAATAAAACATTATATTAACAAGAGCTAACATTTATAAATTAAATACAATGACAAGTGTTTGGCTATTTTCCAAACACATTTTTTCTCACCAACCTACCGGGTTTTATGATAGTATGTAAATAAAACGTAGATATTTATGCTTATTATACACATTAAAGTATACACATTTACCCGTATAACATTGTTTATTTTATCTGTGTACATTCAGTAATAGTCTAACGTTTAAGATTATTTTAGAAAAAAACTCTTATATGCTTTATTTTGTCATTTCGTATTCGTACACTATTTTGTTTTAAATTTATAAAAATAT
>NW_027110155.1:1447700-1512263 GCF_000696795.3 Halyomorpha halys
TATAAAAGATTCATATATAAATAATGTAACTAGTCTATTTTTACTCCTCGTTATGCCAAATTTATATATGTGCTGATTTGTTACTCGTCCATTGATACCTATTTGTAAGTTTTAATAATTAAACTTTAACACTAGTAATTTATGATTACGCTTTAAATATATTCCATTATTTTTCTTACTTCCGTTTTAAAAAATTATAGCATCAAGAAAGATTCTATTTTTAAAATATTTACATCTATTTAAAATAACGTGTTTGATTAATGTATAAATAAACAGAGTCAAATCGTTATTGGCCTGAGATAGTAATTTATAAAATGTATACCGTCATAACAGTGAACAAATAAAAAAAATCACGCTACTTTATCTCGTATTATTATTTTATAATGCCGGACTCTCTTAAACGAAAAATATTCATATATATACAAATATTCATAGAACTGGTCGTCTATTTTTACACCTCGTTATGCCCAATATGTGCTAATTTGTTACTCGTAGTAATACAAATAAGTACTTTATTAGGTATATTACACAAATTATTTCAGCTGGCCGTGGATATTACTTAATTCAGCTTACTTGATGATATGGAATCGATTACTAATCCCCGTAATGAAGACTTCACCAGTACGTCTACTCTATCCCCCCCCGCTAGCTTGCCGAACCGGTAGCTCTAATGTTCCGTGTGAATATTTCAACTAGTGGTCACCCGGAAGAATATCACTACACACACTCCTACGTAATGCGGTCGTAACTCGAAATTTAATATTTTAATGTATTAATATGTCGGTTAACAAGTTTACCTAACGAACATACTTCCTCAACCACCTAGGGTAGTTTAATAAGCGGTTAAATCCTTTTTTATTTTCGAGAACCTTTTCTGTCTTTGCTGGTGGTTCCTACAAATAAGATCCAGTGTTGCAATATAGAAACACTAAGAACTATTTTTAATGACACATTAGGCATAAACAGCCATTAGAATTTTATATATACACCCATACATAAAGAAGAAGAATAGAATGGACTTTTAAAGGAACATTAAGAATAATATTTTTTTCTTTAAAGAAGACAATAAATCTGAAAATACATTTAATCGATAATTAAAAGTAAATGTACCTATACTTACCGGCTCAAAATATAAATGTTATTATGCTGTTAAATTTGTGTCACATTTTTTTTTAACATTAAATTTGGGTTTTTGATAATTGATAGCTTTATAATGACGTTAATGTGACACCTAAGTTGCGAAATGTACTGTTTTGCGATTGCTATACCAACAGATAAATAAACTATAAAAAATTAATTAAATCTTTTTTTATTTCGAGTTTTTTTTTTTCAAAATTAAAATAGTTCAAAATTTGACAAAGTTTACAAGGGTAACTGTATAAGGATACGGTTGAGCAAATTAATTGAGGATATTATATTACTGAATAGATATTTAATTATAATAAAATAGACTTAGCACTCTTTATTTATCCATTTTTAATCCCCAACGTTTTGAAAAATCTGGTCATTATCAAGGACAATTTATTAATTAACAACTTTAATTACAATTATATATTCAACAATTTTCAATTTCTTATTAATTCTAAATTAGTACACCTTAATATTCAAATTGCAAGGTATTTTCTAGGTAATAAACGGTAGGTATGTCACCATATTTTTTTTTAAACAAACGGCTCAACTGATTTATATAAATTATTGAATATTTTTTTAATTTGCAGCTCTATCATTTTTATTAATTAACAACTTTAATTACAATTATATATTCAACAATTTTCAATTTCTTATTAATTCTAAATTAGTACACCTTAATATTCAAATTGCAAGGTATTTTCTAGGTAATAAACGGTAGGTATGTCACCATATTTTTTTTTAAACAAACGGCTCAACTGATTTATATAAATTATTGAATATTTTTTTAATTTGCAGCTCTATCATTTTTATTAATTAACAACTTTAATTACAATTATATATTCAACAATTTTCAATTTCTTATTAATTCTAAATTAGTACACCTTAATATTCAAATTGCAAGGTATTTTCTAGGTAATAAACGGTAGGTATGTCACCATATTTTTTTTTAAACAAACGGCTCAACTGATTTATATAAATTATTGAATATTTTTTTAATTTGCAGCTCTATCATTTTTTTAAGAAGCATATTCGAAAAAATTCTTTTGAACTTTTCAACATTAAAAAAAGTTTTTTTTTTTAAATAATAAAAAAAAATTAACTATGACATAAATTCAATATGCAATTACCTACAAACAAGGTTTCGTACACCAAGAATCATTTTATGTATTCTGTACATAAAAATGCAAGTCAATTAGTAAGAAATTGGCTTTTGCAATATGACCTCTACAACCTAGGCGGTATGTAAGAATTTATACCAAAAATTTTTATAGTATCTATAAGATGCCAGTGATCTTAAGGAGGGGCACTAGGCGAGCATTTATTTTTCTATATGTATATAATTATTATTCTGTCTTAGACTACTGTTTTCAAAACCTTAAAATATAATTCATACCTTAATAATTATAATTTAATTTCAATTACGATAAATTTATTCTCTTAAGGTAATTTTCAAAAATCTCTTGTTGTTATATCCTTAGTTCACTTCAAAAGATATCATAACTACTAAACTTATTTGGATGAAACTGTAGGGAAAGCCGCTATTAGCTCAGATTATATAATAAAAATCTATAAAATATGTATTATTAGGGTAGTGATATGGAGAAAGTATAGTCAATTGTAGACTGGATACTGAGGAAATAAAAACAATTTATTATGTACTATTTCAATTTTTTTATGGTAATTGTGTTGATTAAATTTATTGAACTTCATTTTTATTTTTATTTATTTTTGTTTTGGAGGGGGGTCTAACTTGGCTAATTTAAATCCCAGGACATTTTCAATTTTTTTTTTTTTTTTTTTGCGGACCTTGTCCATATTGCCATAACTTCTTTTCCTGGACCTGAAGATACTTCCAATTAATATAATAAGTCCAAATTTACAGTGGCAAAAAAAATTCTAAATCGGTATGAGATATTATTCATATTTGTGATTTTTTTAATTTAGGACTTATATGCAATCTTCTAAAGGTTTTATCAATTAAGATTGGCACAAAAATGATGTATTTCCGTTTGTTTCTCAATCTTATTAACATTACTTTCCCAATTTTTGTGAGTGAAGAGTTACAGAAAGTTTAGTGCAAAGCTATTTACATTCTTATGTAATTGAATTATGAACGCTGTAATGTTCGTTTTTCGAACTTAGGTGATGAATTTTTAAATCATAATTAAGTTAATAAAAACTGATTTCAAGTGACATTTACATAATCGTTAGCATTCAATCGCAAATGAATTTATAATATTTTTTTAATATATCTTCGCTTAGATGGCAGACCATGTGGAATGAAAGTTCTCTGAGTAAATTAAAAGCAATAAAAAGTTTAGTAAAATCATGGTCGACATCCTACCGCAGCTACCGTGGAAGGAAGTTGTTCTAACTCGCTTAAGAATAGTTTACACTGTCATCACGCACTCTCACCTGTTCAGAAAACGACCACCTTCAACATCCCACTATTTCCAGTCCACTATCACAATTAAACATATTTTTGAAGAATTCCTTCACCATTTACTAATAGTAAGCAGAATAGGACTGACCCAAATTTATCTGAAGCTCTAAGCAAAAGCACATCGCCTCCTTTCTTTGGTTTTAGTTCAAATTTTTATTTTATTATTACTACTATCCCATATTTCTTATTTGTTTTATAATTGTACGGGAGTAAGTGTGTACGTATCCTTATAATTATAATAATGCATTTGCATTGAACAAAAGGTCTTTAAACAACGCTAAACAAACAAACAAACAAACAAAATTAGTTTAGTTGGTAGTACCTAATTTTTATTTTAATTAATGATATATAAATTATTTATATACGGTATAATAAATTATAATTTGAATATAGGAGCTTCAAAATTATTATTATATTCATGTACAAACGACATTGTGAAACAACATCACCACGTTAGATTTATTCGTTACAACGCATATAAAAACTTTTTTTTTTTAGAAAATGATTATAGCCTAACATTTACCTGAGGTAACACATACAGATGTCACCTTAGGGATTATCATTTTGTGAAATCTTTACCTAGCATCTTAAGAACCCACTGCTTTATTTGGAAATTACATAAATAAAGTTAAATGCGAGATATGAGTTTCGTAATGCTACTTGACCCACGAAGGTATCTTAGTTAGTTCTGGTTTTCGGCTAAAATGTCACCTGCCTTTCTATTTCTCATCTGCCTTTTTATAGATATAACATTCTGGCGAAATGGTTTTGGTCTCTTAAAAACGGAACCTTTTAAAAAAAATTTATATTTTCCTTTCGCAAGTAGTGAGAGAATGAAAAACGTAATAAGTCAAACTTGCGTTATGTCATAACCACAAGTTTTCATACAAGCTTGCATGATTTGTGACTCGCTATATTTTTTTCCTGAAAAACAGACACGCATGGGTAATACAACATAGTGAACTGTTTTATAATTGCCAATTAAAAATTTGGAAAGTTTTATTACATATGAAATTAAAGTGTTGCCAAACGTTAACTTATAAAAAGATGGGAAAAAAACTTTGGTTAAATTGCTCTTAATGAAAAGATTTTTTGAGCAACCACAAATAGTGGTGAAATAATTACACATTTCTTTGTTTTACTTTTACTCATCTATGTATGGACTAAATAGTAAGGGAGAAGTATTGTGAACGATTCCGAATATCAGTTTTCGAAGGAATATACATTTTGAGGTCTATTCAGGAATATTCATTCATAGAACTAAGTTTCAAAAAAGATTTGTGTGAGTATGTGAGCAGCCTAGCTTACGGACGAAGGTTTGTACTGAAATAAAATATTTTGGGCAAATATATGCTAGGAATGTTAAAGAAATTTTTCGTATAAATTGACAAAAGTACCACTTTGCATAATCGATTTTCCACATCTTTTTTTCGATTTTCATATAAAAGCTAAAAAGGATTTTAATTAAACACGGCATATCAATATATAATTAAATAGTCTTACCGTTAATGAAACAGTCTGAGAGAGCTTAAATGACGGAATGTTTTGAGGTCCTCTGATCTCGTAAAATGTTTTGTGTGTCTATAAACAGCATAGCTCAAAAACGAACCGTCGTACAAAACCTAAGCAACAAATTCAAGGTGGGTCTTGTATAAAAGACTCTGATATAACAGCAACTTTTTCTACAATCGATTTTACCCTTTTTTTCGATTTCCATAAAAACGACTCAAACGATCTTGGCTAAGCTCAGTGTATCAATGTATAATTAATTGATGTTTTGTATCAGCTAGGTCTTGTCCTCATTGAAATATATGGCAGGTCTTAAATGCCGATTTTCAAAAAATCATATTCTAAAGTACCTCAATTTTTTTAAATTTAAAATAATTAACCATCTTACTTCGTTAATAGTAATAGTAATAAAAATAGATAAATATGAATTATATGAAAATTTCATAATTAACCAAAGGATAAAACAGGATAAATAGAGACAGCAGTTAGAAAACCGGGAAATCGGAGTTAGCCGATCGTACACGATCTGACTCAATTCTAATCATGTATACACAGGTTTTTTATATTTTTTTAAACTGTATTATTAGCAGGAACGAAGTTGATATTCGTTATTCGCACCTTGAAAAACCTTTACATACTAATTTTATTACTATTAATTTAACAAAAAGTTTTTATTCAAAATATTTGCCTTCCTTGATAGTAAGTGAAAGTGGAACGTGATACGCGCATGACACTAGATTTTTTTAGTGCTTTAGAACTCGAATATTAATACTAATAATTAATTTATCTATACAAAAATCATATATACAACCAAAATATCGTTAGTAATAACGACGTAATAATATTGTAAAGAGTGTGGTGTTCCCAAAAAGATTTTTAGAATTTTGAATTTATCCATCGTTATTTTAAAAAAGGTGGAAGGGAACGGTTCATGAAGAGGCCTATCTTCGTTCTGTTTACTTGACCTTTGACTTTCATTTGAATTTTGTTCTCAGATTTCTGAAATTCAAGACGCTTTAACGAGGCTTGCGAAATTCATCCAAAGGTGAAAAAATACTTTTTTTCATAATTTTCCCCTCTCTTTTAATAATTCATTTATTAAATACCAAATTTATAAACATCATACATTGCATCATTATGAAAGAATGTTAAAACTAAAGGGCATTTTCAATCTAAGACCAATAAATAAGTTTAATATTTTATTTTCCAGCATAATCTACCAATATGTATAAACTATTGACGCATGCCTACGCAACAACCCGCTCCTTCAAATAAATAAGTTTAAAATTTATGAACAAGATGGTCGGGGGAGCGGGCATGCAACTATTTATTTTCTGATGTTTCGCCCCACTTTGTTGAGGACTAAAAAAAAACTAAACATATTTTGACATTGTATGATAATAAGATATAAAGAAGTAAATTAAAGTAGAGTTTTAATTATATAAGTATAAGAAAATTATATACAAATGAACAAAAAGAAGAAATAAAAATAGTTATGCTATAAAATAGACAGTGATAAGTGTGTAGAATTGTATCAACAGCTGTGAACACAGCCTTTTTATTATTTATTATTTAGTTTAGTCAACTTCCTCTTCTCTTCGAAGATGATCCATACCGTTTTGGAGTTGTAACCAATAGCTGATTCGTTCCTTTATTGCAGCGGTTCAAAAAGCAAGTGCTGGGGTTCCCCAGGAGTGCCGCAAGCGAATGACACTTTCCAAAAATATTACAACAAAAACTTAAAATAACAAATATAAAGTACAATCAAATATTCACTGAGCATTGTTTTTTCTTATTTTCCTATACAACACCGCTCAAATGATAATTCTGGAAACCTTTTTATGATTATAGTTCTTGGAATTGTTCAGCTCAACAAGGGTGTCGCAAAATTTGTTTAGCTTAAATAGGGCACCGTGATGAAAAAGTACAGGAACTCCTGTTCTACTGTAAAATTCCTAGTAGATTCTCCTAAACATTCTAAGGTTGGATTCGCCTGACCTACTGCATTAAAATTCAAGGCTCAAGCAATCTTAAGAAATTGGCCAGTATGACCTGAACCACCAAGAATGACACAACTATTTTATGTATATGTGAGAAAAAATATATCTAATCGCTCATATTTAAATTTCTTAAACCATCAAACGACTCTCCCTCCCTTTATTTAGTTGTGTAAATACTTAAATATGCATGAACCCTGTCACAACTTTGTTTTCATTATTTGCATATATCACTTAATTTTATGAAGTAGAGGTTGAAAGGTTAGTAATAAATAAATCTGTACACCTGGTTTTATTGCTTGAACCTTTTGATTTCTCAATAAAAGTGTTACTTGTATAAAATATGTAATAGGCGGCTATACCTTCATTTCTTCTAGAGATCAAAAAAGTTTTTAATTTTATTAAAAGTATTATATATTATATAAGTTACAGTCAGCTGTTACTTCGAAATCAGCTGAGTAGATCAAGTGATCTAGTGTGTATATATATATATATATATATATAGATGTGCTGAACCCTAAAGCCAGTCTGTTACAGAAGTTAAAGCGTGTTATATCTTATACCATTTTTTCTTTTTATTACATTTTGCGCTCGCCGATACTTAAGTGGTGCGGAAACCCAGGCTCTTTAGATACCGGAATATTTTTGTTTTGAAGAAGATTTTTTTTTTGTTTTGATTTTGTCGTCTCCTTTAATTTCATAAAAAATAGGCCAGTAACGGAATCTTGAGAGCAGCGGTTCTGATTCTGGAGGAGTGGAACAAAACAACCAACCTCAAGCTGACATCAACTAACCTTTAGCTGCAGGGAACCCACCGCAACCACCCAGGATCTGAAGAAGGCGGTGTCGGACTTGAAAACAATTCACGGAAGAGACCGGAGAATTAAATCACTTTTTATTGTGAATTAAAGCAAAGTCTATCAAAAATCTACTCGATAGTGAAGATTCAGAGACATTAAAAGCAGCAGTCGTCTGCAAGGGGAAAAGAAGTATCCTCAATCAAATTAAAACAAATGAAGAGACACCCTGGGCCGTGATCAAGGCGAGATTGAAGAAGGCATTTGGAGGAGGTCGGTGGGCCCCAGAGGAGGTCATATTTTTGATGATCAGGGAGACGAAGAAACCGAGAGAGTCCAGTGGACAGTATGCCGCAAAACCTCTGGCACGCTACAACGGAATCGTTAATAAACTCAGCGAGATGATGGAGATATTTTATTTTGGAAATTGGTACCCTGGTAGGTTTAAGTCTTCGTTGATAATTGAGGAGTATACTTATAATTTGATATCTATGATTTGCAAAAGTATTTTAAATAATAGACAGCACAACACGACACTAAAGTAACCTATAGAGAAATGAGAAGTAACCATTTTCAAACCAAACGACTGAAACAGGCGAAGCCAAAAATAAAAGATACAAGGAACATAACATGAAAAACTTCAATTCTAATCAAATTAAGCCAGGAGTGGCCAGGGTATAAATCGATTCTCAGGCATAAATGGATATACTGTAATTATACCGAATGGATAATTATCAAATTTTCTGAGAAGGTATTAGTTTGAGATGGCAGTGGGCTGATTCAGCCATCAAATTATTAACGATACCGATTGTAATCATGGCATGGCCCAATATTTATAATCTGCCGGCGGTGGCGAGATGAACGGTTAAGACATTACTAATGTTAGTAGTTACTACCCGGAAGGTTTCTCGTTAATGATACGCTTTAGACTGGGATCGCTGTCCTTGCCTCTTGTACATTAACGAAATGTCACCCACCGGACCGGATCGGCGGAAAGGTAAGTAATTGCAGTCATCAACTTTGGGATCTTGTCCTGACGACCAGCATCATTCGTCACCTAGTTACGACATGATTTTATGATACATAAGTTTTTAAACAATTAGTGATGTAATTAACTACACGACCTTTAATATAATATGGTTCATACTAGATCATCCGTCCAGTTTTTTATACTTTGGAAAACATCTTGCTGAGATGTCTTTCTACGCCCGCATCTCATATAGTGTTTTTCATACAAGGACTAGTCGCATGACAACCTTAAAGCATGAATAAATATAAACCGTACCGGACAACCTATACTTCAAAACTAGTTAAATCTAATTTTTCACAGTCATCTGACTGACGAACGACCAACATGGATTCCTCATACAAGACTGAAAGGACAGGAAACTGCTTTTCGATTCCGACTATTACAATATAAACTAAAAAATAGTCTTAACTTTCAATCAATTACAAAATACTGATCTACATGACTATCTGAACATACGAAGTTGAGCTTTAGGGTATCACAAAACCATCGAATCCCTCTCAACAGTCCAAAATCCTTCGTAAAAATTCTTAATGCTCCTCACTTTGTCACAAATCAAGTCATCCATCAAGACCAAAATGTTCTATATGTTGCCGATTTGGCCAGAAAAAGATACCAATCCTTCCATGACAAACTTCTCAACCACTTATTTCTAACCTGGCTTCTCCTTCATTACCAAATAATCCTCCCAGTGGTCTGAAAGCAGATGGCCTCGAGACCTCCTCTAGAAATGTTATTGGAGTTCTGTCAATGGGTAAATTCTACATATGTTTGTATCATGCCATTTCATATCTAATAGCAAATTTACTAGTTGTATATATTGTTATACAGTTGTAAATAACGATTAAAACATCATTAAAAAAAATTAGGTTCGGTGACACATGCGTGCAATTAGTGAATAATTACCAAAGTATTTTATTCTAAAATCCCTAATCCTATTTCACAAAACCTTAAAGAATGGGGTCAGAAGTGGATAATTTACCTCTAACGAACAGATCCGCTACCTTGGACAACATCAGGATAAACGATAAATCGAAATCTTTCAACTAGATTAAAAAAAACAGAAACTCCCTGTCGATTACGATTATCAAAATACTTTAAATGCTTTGGACAAACGACCTCTTTATTTATTTGCTTAATTTTTAGGTACCATATACAACTACAGGGTTAGAGGCACCGTATTCTGGATTTCGTGGTTACATTTCTTGGTACAGGTTTTTCTCCTTTAGGAAATTAAACAAATTATTCCAATTTTCTGGCAGTAAGGCTTGACGTCCCCGGAGGCCAAAGGCGTTCTTGATGATTCTAGCCGCGAACAGTGTTCCAGGATATGCTCCATCGTCAGGGTACATTTACAACTATAACATGTCGGTGAAGGATTTCTTTCAAGAAGGTGCTTGTGTGTTAATCTTGTATGTCCGATCCTGAGTCGGTTTATGATGCATTGTTCACGGCGATTTTCGATGTTTTGCGGTAGATGTTGAGTATCACAAAGTATTGTCTTCATTTTATTTGTTTCAGGTACCTTTGACCAAAAACAGCGCCATGCTTCCTTGCATTGGGTCAGAACCGATTTATGGTAATCATACAGCGTTAAGTTATCAGTAATCAGGTACTGGAAATAGGGTGCATGCTTCTTTGGCAGCTGTGTCAGCCAGTTCGTTCCCGTTATACCTGCATGACTGGGGACACACAGAAAATTTACTTTTTTATGTAATTTTTGGATTAAAATTATGATGAAAAAAAACAATGGGATTGTACGAAATTTGAAAATTTTGAATAGCCTTGGAGCTCGAGTATGAATCACTACAGATCACAATGGAGGAGCCGTTTACTTCATCTGCTAGCGTTAATGACAAATATATTGCATATAACTCGGAGGAAAACACTGAGAAACGACCAAAATTTCCAGTTAATCATAAAGGACTCATTTTCATGACTATAATAAGGTCTATTCGGACTAATCCAGTTGAGCTTTATGGAAATCCTCTCGTTTCCAATCCCCACAATCCAAATTCCTTTGTCAAATCGTTACTTTCATGTTACTTTTTTTCGTTCCTACTTTTTCACAAATAAAACAATAAAATAAAATAATGTCCATAAGGACATCAATGTTCCATATGCAGCCGATTTTGCCAGAACCTGAGGTCAATCCTTCTATAATGAACTCCCTAACCACCCCATACCCACTTGTTTCTGACCTTATGTCCTCTTCAATATCTAATAATCCTCCTAAACTCCTGAAAATTAGAAAATCAACTGTTTTTGAAAATCACAATTTGACGCTCGTTAAGTTTTTAAGATTAAATTAAATTTTAAAAAATAAATAAAATAAAAAGACTGCATCCTTAAGATAACAGGTTAAACTTATTTTTTTACTAAACATTTCAGATTTTTTACTGAACATTTCAGTACAGGTAGATATTTTGTTACTGAATGAATAGAATGACATTTTACTATGACAAAAAATGACATTTTAAATTACAATATCGAAGTTTCAAATATTAGATAATTCCACGATTCGGAACTATCCACTTAATTCACTTTAAAATCTTAAAACTGGTGGTTTTAAGAAGTTAAATATTAAATTAACCTATAGACTGCCCCTAAGAATCCTTTATTAGTATTCTTACCCCTGTATACCCGCTACCTTGGACTACATCTCGACAAATAAATAACTAGGAATTCTCACTCCAGACTGAAAAGACAGAAAATTGTACATGGACACCGACTATTATAGCACTTTCTAGACAAACGGTATAAACTCAATTTATTACACAAGATTGATCTACATGACTAAAGAAGAATGCATTATCTGGACGTACGGAGTTGAGCTTGTTAGCTCTTCTAAACCTTCGAATTCCTCTTGTATTCAATACTTACAGTCAAAAATCCTCAATGCTCCTTAGTTAGTCACAAATAAAATCATCCATAAAGAACTTAATATTCGCAATGTAACCGATTCAGCCCAAACTAGATTTCAATTCTTTCATTATTAACTACCCAAATACGATTTGGGTTCTTTATTAGTTGTATATTTATATAATGCAGTAGAAAATTTCAAAAAATCACTTTTAGAAATATTATTTTAGTAGGATATTAATTTTTTTTTTTTTTTTTTTTTTTATAATTTGTTTTACATTTTCTTTATTCTGTAATGTTTGTTGTCAAAAACTAATCATGGATGCCAATGCTTTTATTTATGACCTAGCCAAGTCCTTGTATATAGGCTGATGCCCACGAGCTCTGTCCTCAGCCCGTCTTAGAATGGAATCTCCAAAGAATCCTGACACCCTAGGAATGCACAGAACATGGATACTGAAGGGTAACTGCCAGCCCGCACTCCGAATTCGGAACAAACTAGGTTTTTCTTGAGTAGCCTCTAACAAACATGGTCTCAGGCGTGGCATTGCGGTATAAGGAGGTCTGGTCTTGTTAACCACGGGTCATCGCCCCTCTTCGGCAAACAATTCTTCCAGTTAGCTACCATTGATGGCTCGATATATCTTTAAAATACAAATAGAGCAAGAGCTAAAAAAAAAATACCAACATAATTTTTTTCGTTTAATGTCCGTTGATTCTATAACATTTATTTTACCTAATAATAATACATAATCAGGAATATTTTAAAAAATTACACTTTATCGATTCTTATTACATTCCTATATATTTGGAGCAATAAATCAAGCGGTTAATTATACAATTAGTCCCATTTACAGGCCAAGGAATCGGCTACCGAAAAAATTATGATAAATTGAAAGCTGACAATCGAAGGTAACCATAGATATCCGGTTATGGTGCTAATGAATTCAAAGAATGATGTCACCCATAATGGATGAGCTGTGAATAGTCAACAGTTGATTCGATAAATTATTAACCTCTCTCTTGCTACGTGGGCTTTCACAATCTTGCTTTCTTGTCGGCACAAGAGTCTGCTGTTTGATTTGATAATCACAAGGAAATATTTCCTGAATCACAATTGCAATCTTGCTTAAAACATCGAACCTATTTATGCATTTGGAAATAAAACATATTGATTCTTATGCTGGATGATTGGAGTTCTGAGGTTAAATACATCTATTTAAATGTAATTACAAATATTTTATATGAATCTTGTACGAAATTCACTCCTGCATAGGGTTGGTTATCATATATTTTGTACTAAACTGCACTGAAAATAAAACTTACTTTTGCTAATATTTATGTCCCTATCCCCAACTCAGTAGTTTTTCGAAACTTTTTAACATCTTCAGGAAATGTGACATTCTATAACATTGCTAAAGATATTTTATTCTTTAAAATGCATTGGAAGCGAGTTAATAAGGAAAGGTAAAAAGACCTACTTTTTTTAAGGGTTTTTTTTTTTAACATAAGACCCTTAAGTAAGGTAAAGTCGAAAACTTGAATTTTCGACGAAAGTAATAATACGAAAAACACATGAAATCAATAAAAAAATTAATTCTCCTTCACCTTTCGAAAGCCAGCCTACCTTCTTGAGCTTTCTACTGGGCCAAGCAGATATGTTATTTATTAATTTATACATTATATATTTTTTTTAATTTGATCTACTTTAAATATATAAAACTATTAATTATCCTACCTTTACCTCTGTTTTTAAGCACCACTATGTCTCCTTACACTCCTAGAGGCTGTGAATAAAAAGAACGTCGTCCCACCACAGAATGAACCTCGCCTTTCAGAACGAATTTATCAGACTTAAATTTATGTGAGTAGAATTACGGAGTAAATCTTAACGCTGCGGCTTACAAAAGCAGACACGTCAATAGCAGCTGATTTTATCGACCTTAACGAGTTGTAATAGATGGCAGGTGTATTAATCACCCACTGCTGCCCTGATATTTCTGATACCAAGGGTCACCGCTATTGTTATCGAGCCACCGCCGATACAGATCGCAGTGGCTGTGGGATCGGTCCTGTAGATGGCGGATCTTTAACTATATGTGAGAGTGCTGTATGGACTTGAAGCAATCATTGCTGATTATATCAATATTATTTAAGATCTGTTTCACTTTTATTTTCACTCATTGTATTGTTCCAACATTATTTTGTAACAATACTTCACAGCATAATTTACTGAGCTTACTTCTATTTTCATTCTCACAGTTCTTAGGGCTAGAGATTGATTTTCATCACATGCTTAGTTATAGATTTATGTGTGAACGAAAATGAAATCTAATTGAAAAAAAATATCAGACGAACATAGAAAGAATCTGAAAGTTTTAATTAACTGAAATTATTGAATATTTCATATTTAATTTATATATTGGGCAGTAAGACGTCAGAAGATTGAATGGCCGACGACTTTGGCATAAGAAAAAAAAATTATTTATTTATTAAGGCTCGGCATACAGAGTCGAAGAGTGACAATTTTCATTGTGATTTGTGTATAGTTTCTTATTTAGGTTTCCTGATTCTTCATCATAAATAGATTATAAGTTATTTATTATTCAATGATTCTTGTTAAGACTATATGTCTAGTTTTATATTTCAATCATAGCGACGGCCCCCTTAGTTTATTCTTGAAAAATGTGTGTTTTTATTAGTCAAAAATATAGTATTTATCAATATTGTATATTTAATTATGGAAGATTTTTTCTTTTCTTTTTTTTTTTTTTTTTAATCATATCTATTTGGACTACAGATAAACTTTTAAACGGTTTATTAAATAATTATCATTGCTATATATTTTTCTTACCTCCTAAATTTTTATTTACAATATACACAAGACTTATCTTTAAAAAAAAAATAAAAAAAATAAATCTAAATATATAACAAGCAATTAGGCCGTTCATTTGCCACATGGAAGGGAATTAAAGGGTGTGGGCTGGGTCCACTGAATGCGGGGTTAACTGTATTGGCCCAGGAGCCGCTGACCGGAGGTACAAGAACGGGAACAGCTCCACTGGGAATTGGTATATGACACACATATTTTTTATGACATGTATAAAACTTTGGAGTATTTTTTTAACAACATTTTAATTTACTGAACTCAAATTGTTTTGTTTTCCTTCTCATGGTTCTTGAGAATGATTTTTATAATAGGCTTGGTCCTATGGATTTATGTGTGAACAAAAACATAATAATTTTATCGGGTACTAAAGATAATCTTGATCTCTAGCAGAAAAGTTTAATGGGACTGATTATTCCGTATTTAATTTATTAACAATTAGCTCATAGTTACAGCATAAAAGCATAAATCTAACAAACATCAACTTGAAATTAAAACGGTACTATACAGACAAGTTGAAAAATTATCCATTGCTAATAAAATTTCTACATTACGAGGTCTCGAGGCCAATATCTTTTCAGGCGCCTCCGAAATTGTCAAGAATGGAAAAGGAAGAGGTTTGAAACTAGTGAGTTTGTGTGGTTACGGAGGTTAGAATGGAAACATTGATATATGGTTCGTGCCAGATCGATTACATATGGAACATTAAAGTCTTTATGAATGATTAGATTTGTGATAAAGGCATTGAGGATTTTGGATTGAAAGGATTGAACACGAGAGGAATTCGGAGCTTTAGTGGAGCCCAAAGCTCATCTCTCTATGTGCGTTATTTCCAAAGAAAACTCGAATTTGAAATTTTACGCTATCCTAATACTTTCACTTTCTCTTTATGTAAGTGAAAGTAAAAAATCGATCTATCTTGAACCATTTATATTCATTTTAATTTATCGACCGAAGGCGAGGCCCTTGGTATCGATTGCATTTTATACCATACTTTGTTTGTAGGTAGAGGATTCAAGAAAACAAATGGTAAATTTTTTTAATTC
This sequence comes from Halyomorpha halys, assembly GCF_000696795.3. Classification (NCBI taxonomy): domain Eukaryota; kingdom Metazoa; phylum Arthropoda; class Insecta; order Hemiptera; family Pentatomidae; genus Halyomorpha; species Halyomorpha halys. The sequence continues at coordinate 1,463,400 of NW_027110155.1, forward strand.
ATTTTCATTAACAAATAAATTAAAAATATACATTATATCTCTCTAATAAAAGCTTTCTTAAAGTTTTTCTTTAATAAGTCAGTTGGATAGATAAGCCTCAATAAACTAGACATACATCACTGGTATAATTTACAATAGTGAAAGTTGTTTTCCTAGTGGTTGTCACATAACCCCATTATTCGGAAACATACATATTTATTGCCGAGATGAGAAAGATCCCATCAAATACAAATATATCTATTAAAGAAGAGATTAGCCAATAGGGGGTATGATGTGCTAAGGTGTCATTTGTGTGATGTGCGGTCCTCAGGCTTCTAAATCACTTCCCAGCTGTCGCAAGAGGCTGCCTTCTAAATAGGAGACCGCATCGCTTTTTATGGCCTCTTGCAACTATCATCCAAAACACTATTCTCCTTACAATAACAACCCACAATCCTCTCGCAATCTTTAAATGTTTCATGGCTCTTTAACCCAGCATATGCCCTGGAGTTGAACAACAGCGATATGCGTTTCTTACCCGATCTTTAAATAGCTTTCCCCTTTTATTACACTAAAGCACATATGTTTCTGTTATACCTCTTGATACATGGTAAATAAAATGAAATCAATTTGCCTTTTACTGATTAGTTTGAGTTAATTAAAATATGTTTTTCATGAACGCCTAGAATATTTCTGAGTGATTTAAATCAAGAGGAAACAGTGGAAATGAGGAAACATGAAAACCATGTGGAACATTTTTTATTTAACTTCATACCCGCTAGTACAACTTCATAACGGTCGAAGCATATTCAATTATGTTTGAAGCTATTTTTTCTAACCAAGTTATGAACATTTTATACAAAAAGTAGTAGTTGGACACTCATTGCCTCACCATTCACTGGATCAAAAACAAAAAGGTTTTTCGCTTTTTCACAAAGCATTACTGCGGATTAAAGTTTCAAAAAATACTTATATTGGATTTTATTTTGTAAATTCATGTAATGGTGCTAAAGTACGTTTGATAAAAACATTTTGACTTCAAAACAATCACGACTTCCTTATAGTTGTCCGATTTCACTTAAGCATACCCAGAAATAGTTAAAATAATTAGTTTCAGGAATTAGACACTGCTACCTGGGATATACAATTGCATATTTTTTAGGAGGAATGGGTAGCTCAATGGTAAGGCACTAACTCAAAGTACTCGGGTTCGAATCCGATTGTAGCAGATAATTATTTTATGTTTCATTATAGCTGTAAGTCAACTATGTGGGTTGAGGTTTCATCAAGGATCACCCTGCCTCATGAAGTGGGTAAAAACCTAGTGGTCGAGCGTGATTCTGACCAAATCGCCTCCTTGCACAACAGGAACAGTACTTCCTTAAAAGTACTGCATCCCTGACCCTTCATTAGTTGCAATTCTTCAGATGGCATCTTCGAATAATATGTATGTTTTAAGCTCTCTATATATCTCCTGTAAAAATAAAATAAGAGCGAAGATAATTCGAGGTTTGGGGGCGGGTGACCAGAAAAACCGTTTATCTTATTGGAGTTATGATCTCTTGAGAGATTGTGACGAGTTGTTCATCGACCAATGTTCCCTATGAGCGAAAATTTTATTTAATGAATGGAAATATTTTGTAAAAAAAATTAACATAAAAAAAAAAATAAATAAAAACCTGATTTCTCTTTAAAAAATACCTAGAATTTGACTTGAGCTATTACTCAATTCAATGAATTTCCAATACAATTCAAAATAAAGACTTTGTTTATCTTTGGTACAGTACGTTAGTAGAAAAGTTCAAAAACGAAGAAACTTGGAAAATAAGAAGGTGGGGATGGACACGACCTTAACACAGATCCACAGTGTGGCCATTAAATGCCCAACCGAAATGTTAAGGAGACAAACCTGAGGGAATGGGATGGGCACCTTGTGCAACCCACGGATAGCTACTTATGTAAACCTGGCTCCTCAGGCGTGGTCAGTCCGCTAAGTCCTCTCTAAGTCTGATATATTAGGCCGAAATATCAACAAAACCTTGGAGGATATGTGAAACTCAGCCAATAAATATCATCCAATGATGTGAAAAAGGAATTATTTACGCCCCTTTTGTATTCATTTCATGTCTTGTCTCCAAGACAGTCCAATGACCAGCCTCCGTGGTCGCTGAACTAACTTCTCTGGCATACTTCCCAGACCGTTATGTCGTCATATCATTCTGTATTGATTTTCTTCTTAATATTGTTTTTTATTGATACATCAACTAATTAAATTTGTAAAATCAATTTTCTATGTACATATTAATTTAATTATCACGTAATATTGTTTAGTATTTGTAAAAATAAAAATGTTTTGACATAAATATGTGAGAAAACAAGGGGTACATCTTGTGAATAAGATTTTTGTTCACTCTGCTTTCTACCTGAGCCTCTATAAGATGATGATGCTATGTTATTATGGGATGTCAGAATACTGAAGGAATTAAGTATATTGGTTCAAATTAGTTGAGCTCTAAAAACCATTATCATTGGATTACTTTTCCAAAGGCTTTGAGCGTGTTTACCAGTTTAAAATTAGATATCTTAATAAAACTATTAATCATTACCATTGAATTAATAACATATTTGGGAGTGATATTGGGTTATATAAGTTTCAACTCAACATAAATGAACCAAATATTTATTTATAAATAATTATACACATGAATAATATAATAAATTAAATATGATTCAGATCGACGGTCTTGTCATAACATTTCTTCGCATTGTATATGAATATCTAGCTGGGTGGTTGACAAGCTGCAGATGGTGATGCATGTCCTTCTTTAACATTCTAGCTCCAAGTGTCTAGCTCTGTCTCATCAGTGATTCAGTCCAACTACCCCCCACTTGGGTGTCGGAGGTGTTACTTTTTGGTTCCTTCTTTTTCACTGGATTTTGTGGCTCCGCCCACGAAGGATAGGTCATAAAGAGTGCCGAATAAGCGTTTGTATTTAACTATGATTGAATTATCCTGAGGGTTGCTTGTTAGTTAATTTCTCATGGCTGACAACACCTTGAGGTCTTATTCAATTAGGTCTCCGACCCTGAACCATCCTGTATTCTAGGATCCCAATGCGTTGACAGGTATCAATGTTTGTTATGATTAACTACCGTTTCCCAAGACCACCTAGAAGTTCAGACGAAAACCTATTTAATAATAATTATAATACTAAAGTGTCCATTACCTAGCAATAATATTATTGTAAGGGAAGAAGAATAAGAACTGATGAAGATATGGTTTTTTTCATTTTAATGTCAGATGAAGGTCAGAGAGTAAAAATAATAATAAAAAAAAAATCAGCAGTGCTGCCACCCATGAAGGGTTAAGGGTGTAGTACTTTGTAAGGTACTGTTACATGACCAACGGTTGAACAATGAGGTGATTTTTTTGGAGACTAGCTTTTTTTAAAATTTAATCCCACATATTGTTGTAATGTATCAGGAGCTAAGGATTAGAAGTGATAGTATTAAGAATACGTTATTTTTTTCCTAATTACCTATCCCTGAACCATATTTATGCTTTAGTATTGATGAAATTGTCAATTTTCACTTTCACTTTTCACGTCAATCATAGTTAAATACAAACACTTATTCGGCACTTTTTATGGCCTATCCTTCGTGGGGGGAGCCACAAAATCCAATGAGAAAGAAGGGACCAAAAGGTAACACCCCAGACACCCAAGTGGAGGGTAGTTGGGCTGAATCACTGATGAGAAAGAGCTTGGAGCTAGAATGTTAAAGAAGGACATGCATCACCAACTGCAGCTTGTCAACAACCCAGCTAGATATTCATATACAATGCGAAGATATTTTATGACATGACCGTCGATCTGAATCATAGTTAATTTATTATATTATTCATGTGTATAATTATTTATAAATAAATATTTTGTTCATTTATGTTGAGTTGAAACTTATATAACCCAATATCACTCCCAAATATGTTATGAATTCAATGGTATGATTATGTTTTATTAAGATTTCAATTTTTGAACTGGTAAACACGCTCAAAGCCTTTGGAAAAGTAATCCAATGATAATGGTTTTTTGAGCTCAACTAATTAGAAGCAATATACTTAATTCCTTCAGTATTCTGGCATCCCATAATAACATAGCATCATCATCTTATAATATCAATAATTTTCAACGCTACATTCATTTTCCAAACTGGATGAATATTTTTGCATAGTTTACTACTACCTAGATACAGCGAAATGTAACACAACGTAGCCAATTACTTTCTTAAGTAATTTAAAATAAAATTACCGGCAACCATTTACATGAACTCTACGATTATTCATGAGATTCTGCTTCTTATATCGTAAACCTCACAGTGGACATCTGTTTTACATTATGTTAAGATATGTTTGAAAAATGGTATTCGACTAAATAAATTCAAGTGAAAGAATATATATGAAGATATTAAGCCATGATGAAAAGATTCGGCAATGTCAGAGTGAGCTAATATCTGAGTTGTTTTATTTATTGAGATAAGTTACACAAGACGGAGACCTCCTCTTTCGAGTTACATCACAGTGTCCACTCTTCTTCGGACATCTTTTTTATTAATATGAGTGGGAAGGTAACTTCTAAATGGCTGGTAGGGATAGACACAAAGTCCTTCCTCACCGCGATATTTTAGAACCTAAATATTTATCTGTTTTCATTAATCATAGGGGTTACATAAAGCCGCTTCATGCGTCAGTGTCAGGAGGGGAGCTGCCCAAATAAGATTTCGGTGATTGATTTCGACCTTGGCTCAGAGCTCTGATGGATATTCCAAATGGTTCAGATTTAAAACGTGCAGGATTTCAGAGCATGAATACATTATCTCTTTGAAATTTAAATATTATGTGCCATTTCCCCGAGTGATTAACTGCTTTGGATCAACTAATATCATCTCTAAAGCAATTTTCTTGAATAAAAGCATATGAGAAACAGTCATACATTTTTATAAATGATATTGCTTATTATAAAGTATCATTCGCGATGATGAATGAATGATAGTTTCGAAATAACTTTCTGACAAATACTATGAATGCGAAAAAATACCTCATTTTGTTCATTTTATATTTAGTCAGAAAAAAATCAATTATCCGGCAAAAAACTTGGACGAAATTCATTTTTCTGCGAACATAACCTCCCGAGGACTGCCAAACAGTGTATAGAAAGGAAATCTTCCGAAATGTTTCATACTTCAATTCATGCCACAAATAATTTAAGATTTGTGAGTAAAATGAATTTTCTCAGATAATGGGAAAAATAGTTTTTGATGTAGAACTTCACTCTTCTAACTAATCAAAAACAGACTAAATGTTCTACAAAATGCAAGTATCATATTTCATTTTTGAACAATCTGCTACTTTTTTTTTACTTTTTAAGAACCTAATTTTTTAAACCTCCTAAATTTAGTTACAATATATACAAATACCCTTATGTAGCCACACATGCAATTGTAAGGAATTACAACCTCCTACGTCACTAGAACTCCATTAAGAATTCTACTTTTAGTTGTCTGTGAAAAAGGAAAGGAAAAAAAAAACCTGGTTTAAATATGTTTATGTATGTATGTGTATATATTTATTATGAACATATATAATATTAAATAATATAAATAAATATGATATTAAATGATAAAATGATATTAAATCATATAAAATGCAACTATTGTATATAAAAATTTCAAAACGTTTTTGCAAGCAAAGAAACAACATAAAAAAGTTTTTACTAAAAAATAATTATTCTTAATTTTCAATTGACCACTTTGTAAATTGAATTATATTATTTAAATGATAAATGAAAACAAAAAATATGATAAATTATGATCTGGTTTTATTAATAATTTAAGATGTACTAGTACTCACAGACGAGATTTAAATTTCTTTTCTTAAGAAAGTCTCAAAACGTTTTTAGGCAAAGAAATATGATCTGATTTCATTGATAATTTAAGTTGTACTAGTGCTCACAGACGAGATTTAATTTTTTTGTAAGCTGTTTTCAAATCCCTACTATACATAAATTTAGGTATACAATAAATTGCTCCGTAGAGAAAAGACATATTAAAGCGAGACTACCAAAACAATAGACCCTCCCGTGTGCCGATTTCGGTGCAGCACAAGGACATCATACTAGGTCATCTTTTTACATCTGAAGGCAGCTGACTTTCGAAACGTCCTCGATATGTTAATGCATTTGCAGTTTGATGCCAAATAAATTATTATGCAGTTTGATATTTTGGCGACCTCCTTTCACGAAAGGAAAAAGAAAATCTGGATATATAACCTGAAAGGAGCTATTAATCCAGATCAGGACTGGATGAGAGTAAACCATATGGTTTATAATATTCAAATTTACAACAAAAAAAGTTTCATATTTTAGTAATTTATACTAAGTTAAATACTTTTTTTGCGAATCTCGTAGTATGATGTTCATAACTTTATGTTTTCACTATTATTACATAAATGTTTTAAACTGCTGTAAATATTGTTTATATGTAGTTAAGTAACTGTTCTGAATCTTGACAAGATATAGCATATTACAATTGACAGATAGTATTCCATTTTATATACGACCACGTTTTCTACGAGTTTGTTTGCTGTTGGAAAGGATAACTTAAAAAAATAAATCTTCATTGTAAATGTTATACTATATAACACACACTGTTCCAAACAAAAAGCTCTTGGTCCCAAACACTAAGAGCTCAGCCACAAAATAAAAAAAAAATTTATATCATACTGAAGTCGGAAAAGAGTTTCTAGTTGTCTTAAAATAAAGCAAATTAATTTGATAAAGTAAATAGAACGAATTGAGTAGGCTTCATAATTTTTTCGTCTATTACTAATTAACAGTGCATCCTAGCAAAAAAGTTATGGGATAAAAAAAAAAAACTAGGCACTTAATTTTGCGTCGAAAAAGTTCCATAGCTTATTAATTCAATCAAGCAGTGTGTCGTAAATTAAAAACAATTTTTTTCATATCTAATATTTATATCCAATTTTTACATTTAATTTTAAATCAGTGCTCGAACTGTCAAGTATTGATAAAATATTACATTTTACAGTTTTTAAATTTAAATCTATCTAATTCCTCTTGAATCCAATCCTTACAGTCCAAAATCCTTAATGCTCCTTACTTTGTCACAAATCAAATCATCCATCAGGACCAATGTCCCTTATGTTGCCGATTTGGCCAGAACCAGATACCAATCCTTCCATAATAAACTTCCCAACCACCCATACCCACTCGTTTCTAACCTGTCTTCTCCTTCACTACCTAATAATCCTCCTAGGCATCTGAAAAGAAGATGGCCTCGAGATCTTCTCCTTTAGAAGTGTTTTTGTAGTTCTATCAATGGGTAGATTCTCCACATGTTTGTATCATGTCATAATATCACTTACAGCAAATTTACTTGATGTGTATATATGTATACAGTTGTAAATAACAATAAATAAATTATAAAAAAAAATTAAATCTGCCCTTAAAATGTCCTACTCTTTCAGCGGCTATTTGGGGCTGAGGTAGTTAAACAACAACTGCCACGTGATTGCAGCTGCACCAGTTCGAATCCGGCCGAGGGGGTCGACTTTTATCTCTGTGGCAGTCCCACGAAATGAAAATTTGACTCTCCTTCATGGCTAGAATAAATTGGTTACCTCAACATAACCCCATATTTCAGAAACGACCAGGAATGAGGTCATAAAAAAAAAGTCTCATAACATAACTTTTCTCTATGATACACAATTTAGGAGTAACAGAAAAGAAAAAAAAACTTAATTCGTTACTTCATTCAGTTACTTAGCTAGTAATTAAGAGTTTTAGAACCTCCAGAAATGTAGTAGGAACTAATTTAAAAAAATAATTTGCAGATGTACATGCTCGACTTTATTACTGACAATAAAGCCTCTGAAGTGCGGGTGGTTTATAGCGTATCCATCAGAATATTATAATAAACTTATTTTATTATTAATAATAATTATTAATCAAACCCATAACTTACTGATAGATCAGTTATTTAATTCACCAATATAATATTATTGGCACTTTCAAACCTGAATTTTCAAGGAAATATTTCACATTACATTATTGGATTTATACAGAAATGTTTAAATATGTTTGTTCAATAAATCTTTCTCCTAAATCAATATTACGAAAAATCACAATTTACAGATTAATAATGTACATTAAGTTCATCATCTTTAGTTAAATAATCACATTCTATTTTATTTTCATATCGTTTCATCCTCTAAAAAATAAATAAATAAAAAATCTTACAATTCATTTCAGGTTGAAGTTATTCTCTGACGTGAGATATTATTTTATTTTTTTTTTAACTGACTTCACCTTGAAAAGATTTTCCCCTAAAGGAGAACTAGACACTAATTTGCGTTCAAAGATATCGCACGAGCTACTAAATCTCCCTTGATTTGACAGGGCAACGAGAAATTGAGTGACTGGTCGTGAGCGCGAGTGTCCGATCTCTGACAGCAGTAATAGCTATTGTATTATAGTAATAAGATATTGTATTAGTAAATTAAATCTTAATTTTAATTAATTTGCTTTAATAAATTATACTCTAGTATCTCTTTTAATTTGTTTGTTTCTCTTAAGAACCTATTAATTTAAAAATAATATTTAATAATTAAACATAACAGTAAGCATATTATGGAAATCTTATGTGATGAAAACTTTTTGAAGGCTTTTCTGCCTAGATTATCAATATCACACAAATCCCCCTATTTTGGCACAATTTCATTCATTTTAAAAACTTTTGATTATAAATCAACTCAATTAATTATCAACTATATTATCAACAAACTTTTGGTTGATAAGATAGGTGATAATGTAATATAGTTGATAATATAATATTTAACTGATATTAATGACGTCAACAATAGATATATTATGTATTAACGAAAATAACAGGCATGCTATTAACATTTGTTCCTGTTAAATTCGAACTGTGAATACTGAGGTTTCATTTCAATTTATATTTATTAATTTTATTGTATAATATTAATTATTATTTATTTAATTTTCTATTTTTATTTCACATTTGTATCTGGTGTGACTGAGAACTTAACCTAATACTCCGTCCCATGAGTGTGGCAGTTTGTATTATTATATAAGATATTTTATTATTACTCTAAGTTAAATAATTATTTTCATGTAAGATATGTAACACCAACTAGTTTCTCCAACTGAGAATGTTTTATTTAAAATTTAAATTTTCGAAGTCACCAATCTTTGAAAAACTTACTTCCTCATATCCAAGTTATCATAAATTAAAGGAGTTGTCACTTGATAGTACGTGTCGTGGTCGAAGCGAATTGCGTAATATTTCTAGTTTGTTAATCATTTATCATATCATTTTATTTCTGGAAGATTACATGGTGTTGGCAGCAAGACTTGTCGCGGTATGAAATATTTTCTGGTTTAGTAGCAACCTATGCCTTCTTGTTTCCCTGTAAGCTATCAACTGGAGTATACCATGCTTAACTCACTTCATTTTTTAAACTCTTAGTAATCTTGACTATGTTCAATTTTCACTTTAAAAAAAATACTTAAGATTATTTATATTTGTCTTTTATTTTATGATGAAAGGATTATCCAAACTGTTGAATCTATGAACGTGTTTTATTTTAAATGGATCATCGATGAAAAGATTACAGTATAATGTTTACAAGGAATTAAGAAATGAAATGATAAATTAGTTGATTTTGGTAAAAAATTGATTAATATTCGAAAAGAATTTATAAGTAGATTTTTTTTTGCTGTGTTATATTATATATTTTTTTGTTTTCTTTCTGTTAGCTCTACATACCTTGTAGATCTTTGGAAACCCAAACCAGCCTTCTCCACGCCTGTCTATCTTGGGCTGCTGCATTCACAGCTATGTTAATTCTGTCAATCGATCTGGTTTTTGGCCTCCCACGTGGTCTCTTGCCAACTATTCTGACATTCATTGCTGTGTAGAGTCGTCCTGATGGTTGTTTCGAGCTATATGTTCCCACATCTTAACCTGCTTGCCTTCATATCACAAAATATTAACTCGACAGTCTCTGCAAGTAGTTCTCTATAAGTTCTTCTTCTGCATATGTTAAGACTCTGATATCAGATCGTTCCTATAATTGTATAGAGCACTTTCCATTCAAATATCTTGAATCTGCTTTGTAGGGTATCTTTAGAGCCAAGGTCTCGCAGCCATATAGTATGTGAAATTAAATTACATTCAATATTATTATTTATTTTTATTTAATTCCCTTATTTAATAAATTATTTTAATTCTTTATTTATTGAAAGAATTTTCAAAACGAAAATATTCTAATTATTATTTTATTCCTGTGGAACAAAATAGCTTGGTCTTAGAAAGGAAGAAAAGGAGTTAACATCTTTTTTTTTTTTTTTTTAATTTTTACAAAATATTAAATATTATAAGTTTTCAATTGATGATTGTGACAACTTGTCGTAAAAGATGGTAACCGAAAAAATTAAACTTTTGCAATATTAAAATGTTTTTTAATTTTTTTTTCATAACTTTATTGAAATTTACAATTGTATATTACATAATACATGTAGTAAATATGGTCTTAGTTAAAATGGAGTGTTACTGGCGAGTAGAGCAACTATCCACTGGTAGCACTCTAATGACATTTTACATTAGCAGGTCTCGTGGCCATCTTCTTTTCAGGCGCCTCCGCGGAGGATTGTCAGGAATGGAAGAGGATGCAAGGTTAGAAACTAGGAGGTTTGAGTGGTTAGGGAATTTATAGTGGAAGGAGTGATATCTGGTTCGGGTTAGATCGGTTACATAGGGAACATTAAGGTCTTTTATGTGTGACAAAGTAAGGAGCAGTGAGGATTTTACGGAAAAAGGATTTTGGATTGTAAGGATTGAATATGAGAGGAATTCGAAGGCTTAGTGGAGCCCCAAAGCTCAACTCCATTTGTCCAGATTGGCCTTATTACAGTCATGTAGAGTTTGTAAATTAAACTGTTTTCCATATTCCAAAAGTTACTTAACATAACTTAAAACAACATCCCTCTTTTAAGAAAAAAAAATAATTTTCAGAAATTTTTTTAAAAACTTATGACACCTTCAATAATCCAGTAATGCTAAAGACGTAAATTCACAATAAATGTCAGATACCATGTTTTATGAACGAGTACCTCATCTATGGTTACATAAAATTGTCTATATACTAAATATTCAAAGATGACTCTGTAACAATATTTGATATCAATGTTGTCCGATTTAATTCTGTATTTAGGGAGAGGATGATACACATTCTTAAATTTTTTTTTAACGCATACTGTACTGAGTGAAAAAAAACTTTTACTTTAGGCTATATCTTAAATTTGGAGTAATGTAGAACAAATAATCCCATACATAAGAATCCGTCTGTATCTATTGCAGCCAAATATACTTCTGTGTAATTGATTATTTTTGTAATTGGTGAATTGATTGAGGCAAAATGATTAAATATATTCCTTTATATTGGATCCCGTTGGCATCAAGCGAAATAATGGGTTTGGACGTTCCAAACCACAGGATGTATATTTGTTGCTATTTTTCATCAATTAATTGAGCTCATGTTTAAAAAAGCAATTTCAATCAAATTTAAAATGCTCGTCCTTACATGTTCCTCATTTGTAAAGTTATTCCTAGTTAAAATACAACCGAAAATATGAAACCGGTTTCGAATCAGGACCTTGTTCAGCCTTTCCTCCACAAACATATTTATACCCCTGGATATAATTACACCTATCCGAATTAAATATACGTTTCTTATAGCAAATTTATAAGCAATAAGTTTATATTCAATGCCGTATTTATTTTTATTTTGAACTTGTTACTTACTGATCAAGGTTTTCACCTATTCTTTATTCTGCTTCCTCTCTGTCACGTTTTAAGTATTGAATTCGTATTCCTCTTAGCAGAACTGGTCTTTATATTATTCCTTTCAGGCAGGAAATAACGGTCTCTGCTAAAAATACAACAGTTCAACAAAAGATGAAGAAGCCATGTTCATATGAATGCGGTCGGAAGAGATCGATGGTACTCGTCTTTTTGCTGTTTATTTTTTTATTACTTTAATATTTTGTATTTATCCATTGTTTTTTATTCCTGAAAATGAGAACAGCTTATTTATTTTAAATTTTCAGACTTAAAGGTACTTTAGAATATTTTTTTTCTTCTAAAGTCTTCATTTAAGTCTTGCCAGACTCATTAAATGAAGATAACACCTATCTGATATTGAAGATCACTTAATTTTTGCATTGATTTGCCGATTTTAATCGAAATCGATAGAACGTCTTTTGAGAAAATTGATAAATCGATAGTCGTGTAAAATCGATTCAATAAAGAGACAGTTCTGGTGTGGCAGATTACTAAAAATGTTGATATGACATCCTAGGCGAACATACGTCAGAGGTTCAGACCATTTTGCAAAACTTGGTTATTTTGACTCAGAGAACCTCGTAAATTTCTGTCAAAAACTGGAATTTCAAATTAAGCACGATCACATTTTAAACATACTCCATGTATCGATAAGCGTGGAAGATTTATTAGGGTACTGTGTTGCCGAGAGAGCTGAGGCGTCTACCTTAGCAACCTACCTACCTTCGATTTCGTGGCGGTTTAACGGAATTAAATGGTTAGATCAGGGCCCAGTTTCATAATGAAAGATAATAGTATTGGCTCATAAATACAAGTATAGAAACAACGTGATAAAAACACTGATAATTATTTTATTCATAACAGGAATTAAAAAGTACTAAAGTAAAAGTTACTATTGTACAAGGCAGTGTAATTGAATTAAGATAAATTTACAAGACTAATAGTATTTGTTTGTACTTTATTATGAAATGGGGCCCAGTTAATCTCAGAATGTATGTTAAAAATAACCATCGTAGAAGAGGTATTTTTGCCAGCGGTTCCAGAAGGATGATGCTCTCATATCATGCTCTCTTCATCACCTCTAATTTTTTGTGTGTATTGTATGTATTTATGTTCAACAATTAAAGTTATACTCGATTTTCAAGTTTTATTTACAATATTGTAAATTTATTGTGATTATAGGTAATACAAATTTTAAAAGTAACGATTGGATTTTATAAAGTAGAAATAAAATGGTAATTGTTACCGATATATATATATATATATATCGGTAAGTGAAAGTACAAATTAAAACTTGTCTAACTATATCAGATGAAATAAAAATAATAAAGTGAACTATAGTTCACAGATTACGTTAATGAGATGACGAGATGGAACAAGCCCGCAAGATTGGTTGATCATTTGGATGACCTCGCAATAAAGGTTCACCCGGTTTTACCCTTTAGGAACGAAATGTCTCGTATACCTCTGCTTCATGGCCAAAATATTTAACAACTGAATTTGAGATATTATTAATAAAAAGATTAACCTTTATCTAAAGATATATAATTCTTTTAACTCCTTCCTGAGTTGATCGTTGTGAACCAGACCGTTCTACATGGACTTGAACTCTCTCTGCAACTAGAAACCACTCTCCTTTATAGCGACGAATGCTAATCTTCGACATAGTATTAGATCTCTCTACGTAATAGTACTGCTTCAATCTTTGTTCCCCTGTTAAGTAATTAGGATTGCAAACGAGAGTGACTGGTAGCATTTTAAACAATTGTATAGTAATTTCCTTCAACGTTTGATTCAATTTGTTAGCCATAATAGCCCCATAACAGTCCCATATGTTTGATGTCATAAGGCACATAAAAATAAAATAACCATGAAATTTATTTCATCAGGATTTAGTAAGTCACACTTTGTTGTCGTTTTCGCATTACTCTGATTTATGATGAAGGGATTCTGATCATAGAACTTTAATTTTAGTCCACAATTTTTTCTATATTAATTTTCACATTTTCACTCTAGAATGCTGTATTATACAACGTTGTATCTGGATGGAATTGCTTAGTTCAGGCAAAAAAATATTACCAAGGGATTAATACTTGAAGTCATATTTTTAAAAATATAAATGACGAGAGCCTGTTATGATAACCCCTTATCTGACTTTTTTGTCAGTAATAAATTTTTATATAATTCAATGATGGTTTTCAGAGCCCTGTGGTTGAAAAATGGAGTAAGCCCTTTAAATAAGTTTAGTATCGATTTCAGCCATAAAGGAGTTTTGTATTTATATTTAAAAATAATAATAATAAAAATTACAACTTTATCGGAACCCTAATCAAAAAGATCGGAACACTAAGGACTAAGCTAAGACGCTTGCTCACCCGTGGGTTTAATGCTGATTATGTTTTAGTGATTCCTTTACGATTCTTGCAGATCTCTTTTCCTTATGTTCTTCAACATAGAATAGAGTAGACGGGCTATCCTATTTAAGTCTGAGTGGGAAGGCTGAAATTTATTCCCATATTCCCATCCAATAGAGTCCACCTCGAAACAAAAGTCAAACAGCCCAGACTGAATTCGAATCGGTACAGTTTCTGACAAGAGAATGTTAAGTTTGTGACTAAACACGCTCGGTAATCGACGGCATCCCTGATAAATTTACACTTCCATTTATTCTGCGCGATACTACTGTTTCAATTATATTTACCGTGGTCAGATAACACAATGTGACATTGCGTATCCGACTATAGTTTTCAACTGAAGGAGGAGGATTTTTTCATTTAAATGTACTGAAGAGTAATACATTTTCATAAATTTTAAGGCGTTGTTCTTCCCTCATCCCAATAAAAGTAGAATCGTTTTTATTATTCAAAAATAAATAAAAAAACTAATCATCAATTCCGAATGGTGTTTTCAATGGTTCCTTAAACTCTGTGGGACAGCCGAGGACGGCGGATGACAATAGAACAGGAGCCAACGGAACCTGCTCGAGCCGAAGAGAATGGACTAGAAGCAGCTTTGTTAATGGCAGCGCCGGTCAATTTCTCCCATCGCTGTCGCCTGAGGAGAAACCGAAGCGAGTCATTGCCTAGAACAAGAGGGCGGCATTAACACGTACCTGCGGCTGGTAGCCGCTGGAATGCAAACAGTTGTCCCAGGTTCTGCCTCTTAGTTTCGACCTCACCGAGGAGTGAAAAAAGACCATCTATAAGCGACTAAACGCAGCAAATGATGGAATACTTTCTCTTCTTTTCTATTATTGGCTAGGCTAACGGCTGGGAAATATCTCCGTCGGCGCCGGCCATTGAAATAATCGACCACTTATCACATATTTCTAAATAGACGTTATATCTATTATTAGATTTAAATGGAACCAGCACTATAACTATATTCATTTAAAAAAAACTATTGTAATAACTATGTGCTGCTTGACTTCTAACTTTTTACAATCTTAATGTTAGAGCTTTAATTTATTATTTGGAAATTAGATTTAACTAGCTTTAATTTGAGTGCAGACAGACATCTGTACGTCTTCTGGTTTTTTGAAATAAAGTTTTTCATAAATCAAATTTATTGCCTGAACAACTATAAATCAATTTATTTTAGCAAATATCATGAAAACTACTTTATAATGTTAAATAAATAGGAATGATTGTGTTAAAGATGTTATTTTCTTTTAAGAAAAAAGGCAGTTATTTCATACCAATTTTTGAATTCTTTAATGAAAACTATGTATTATTACTACTCAAAATTGATGAGTCTGCCAAGTATAGATAGAGGGAATAAAAAATGCCGGCTGTTTGAAAACCTTAAAAAAAAACATTAATTTTTCATTCGGAGCTCTATATCTTTAAAATTACCTACGATAATAAAAAACCTAAGAGAACATTATTTAAAGTAGAATAAATTTGATGAAATATTAGCCCTAATAGAGCAACTATTTACGTTCTATGGTTCTCGATATAAATTTAAAAATATTTCATAAAAATGTACTGAAAGATTAGTAGTTTCTGAATATTTCTAAAAATCTCAGTAACGTCTGTAAATGTGACGAATAGATGTATATTAGTTTAATGTACTATAATTTAGTTTATGACCTTTATCTTCGACAGAATAGTAGTTTTCATGATATTTGCTAAAATAAATTGATTTATAGTTGTTCAGGCAATAAATTTCATTTTTGAAAAACTTAATTTCAAAAAACCAGAAAATGTACAGATGTCTGTCTGCACTCAAAGTAAAGCTAGTTAAATTTACTATAAAATAGTTAATAACGTTTATCTTATTATGAGTTGTAGTTTTTGTGATATTTGACTAAATAAATTCACAAAATGTTGATTTATAGTTGTTAATATATATTGTTAAATATACCTCTGGAATCATAAAACGTACATATGTCAGCCAGCAATCAAAATAAAGGGAATTTAAGTTACTGTAAAGTAGTTTATGACTTCGTAGGGGTAGTAAAGTACTTTTTATGGTATTCACACATGAATAAAAATTTGGTACATAAAATTTGTGCGAACAACTATAAATCAATCTATTTTAAAAAATATCGTGAAAACTACTGATCTTAAGAAGACAAACTTCATAAACTACTTTAAAGTCTTAAACTATATTAAACTAGCTTTAATTTTAGTGCTAATAGACATCTGTACGTCACATAGTTTCGTAAATAAATGAACAATCATTTTTATGAAATTTTTCTATTACAAAAGTTATATCGCCAGAACTATTGCATGTTAATAGCTCTAATAGGAATTATATTTTAGCAAATTTACTCAACTTTAAATGGTGTTCGCTTAGGTTTTCTAATGTTTTAGGTAGTTTATATAGAGATATAGAGCGCCGAATGAAAAATTAATTTTTTTTCAACGTTTTGAAACAGCTGCCATTTTACCCACTACCTTGTATACCCTACTATACTTGGCAAACTCATCAGTTTTGACTAGTAATATTTTTATTTATTTATTTATTTTTTAATTTAATTTTAAATTATACATATTTTTGATTAAAGTAATCGAAAATTGGGGTGAAGTAACTGCCTTTTTTTTTGTCCTCATGGGCTCTACTATTTTAGTCCACTTTAGTATTTAGTACTAAATGATATGGCAAGAAAAATCTTATTTATTGTGCATTGTATAGGTTAAAATTAAAATTCATGAAACGAAATGGTTTAAATTTTTACTACATACTAATATTATTTTAGCGTTATTATTATTGTGAAATTTTCTTCCGTTCCCAATACGCTACACAACAAGGTTTAAAGTTAAGAACACAGTATCTCAGGAACTAATCCACAATTTTTGTTTTTTCACGATTATGATAAATTCGGCGACTTCTTTATTTTTCTGTCTTTCCGACAGATGTTATTATTTTTTAAATTAAAAACTAGAGATATTAAAAAAAATTATCTCTTGTAAACACCACTAAATGGTAGTTTCTTTGGTTAGGGATGGTATTAGGTAAAGCTACTAGAAATATTCATTATGTTTGAAAAATCCATTACAGTTCCACTGCACAATAAACTAGTTTGTAGTTATAGTGTGTAAATACATGAAATCCATTTCTAAAGAATATTTTCATGCATTGCTTTTTATTTATCAGATAGTAAAGGTTTCCTCGAAAGATGGGTACTAGTGTAGGTCGGAAACTATTAAACATAAAATATTTATTGGTTATGTAGTCCAGTAAGTTTCAGCTTTAATATATTTTTAAAAAATGTGACGATTCAGTCCACGGTACTATCTATATTAACTGAGTATTAACCCTATTTAATTAATTTATTTATTATGCACTATTTATTTATATATGGCCTATTTAATTTATTTATTTATTATGCACTATTTATTTATATATGGCCTATTTAATTAATTTATTTATTATGCACTAATTATTTATATATGGCCTATTTAATTAATTTATTTATTATGTACTGTTTATTTATATATGGCCTATTTAATATATCTATTTTTATTGGTTTAAAGTGAACCTCTACCTATTTTATACCCCTCCCCATTTTGTTTATCATCATTGCTTATCATCGAGGAATACATACCATTACTTAGATGAAAGACTTCCGAAAGTTAAAAAAAAAAGTTTTTAATACAAAACATTTCACTACTCAATAATGTGTTTGAAAAATTAGGCAGACAGAATTAAATAAGAATATATATAATCTTATCACTCCTTTGAGACTGAGTATTATTATTTAAATAAAATACATTGTAATCGTTTAAGTATCAAACACTTTTTATTAATATTTTTTTTAATTACAATTTATATAACACTATTATCACTAACTTACCAACAATGTTAATGTTAAAAAAATAACATTTTGAGAAATGAGTAATAATCATGTACCTAAATTTCAAATTAACAGATTTAAATTAAATAATAAAGAGAAAAAATAGATTAATTTGACTAAAATTATAAGACCAAGAATAGCATACTAACAATTTTAATAGTTGGATGTGAGGTGTAAATTTATAGTCAAGATTGTCCTTGAGGATGGGCAGGTTTGCCGAAAGGTCGGACATTTAAAATATTAATAAAGAATGTTGAGACTTAATTAGATACAATTTATTTTATTTAAAAAAATTAAATTAGAATGTCTACAGCAGTAAACATTTTTAGTGGACCAAATTCCTTAAAATATAATTCGCTAAAGAAATGTTGTAAGAAGATATACAGCCAATGAGCCCTTGCCAAATTGAGTTGTTCAATTTAGTTGTCAGATCTTATGGTTAATACATGCTTTGCTATACAGGTATAAACTTGAATAGGTCGGTGCCTGTGTAGTGGGAACCACAGCCTGAGCAGGACATATGGACTGTTATGTGTTTCTCCTGAGGGCACCATTACTGTGCCTCTGCCATATTGACAGTACTCTGCCAACTTGATTGAGTTGTACTTTTGCGATATGGGATTGGCTAAGAGGAACCATCCATCCTCTGTGGCTCCTAGGTATCCTCCATCCTACGATTTATTATCCAACGACTTTTCAGCGGTTGTTCCGAAGAGGTCCATCGTGGGACGATTATGAACTTATTTATTCCTAATAAATATACTAGGAATATCATAAAAACAATTAGCCCTAAGAAGATAAGCGTCATAAACTACTTTATACTACATTAAATTGGCTTTATTTTGAGTTATGGCAGACATCTGTACATCTAACGATTACTGAGATGTATCCAATAAATATAACAGTATGTCCGAACAACTATAAGACAATTTATTTTTTCAAATATCATGAAAAATACTACTCCAACGAAGATAAACGTCATAAACTACATTATATTTTATTCAACTAGCTTTAATTAGAGTGCCAATAAACATCTGTACGTCTAATGATTCCTGAGATTTAATTTTCCCAAAATTAATTTAAAAACTATTAATTTTTTAACTGTTTAAAAACTGTATCTTGGAAACTATTGAATCTAAATAGATCTATGAGGGATCAGATTTTATTATATGTACACTAATCTAAATGATATTATATTAGGTTTTCTTGTGTTGTTGGCAGTTTTAAATATATCGAGTTCCGAAAGTAATTTTTTTTTAAACCTTTTGGAAAAGCTAACACTTTTCGCTATGCTTACCAAACTCACCGTTAGGGACATTCTCACTGAATAAATTGCTCACGAGTCCCACCGAATCTATACAAATTTACTTACAGATGTTCCAAGAAGAATTCGCAACATCAGCAAAATGTTTTTAATTTTTTTTTTAAATTATTAATATCTACGATTATATATAATTTAAGTGTAATTCCAGTGTGTATAAGTAGATGCATAATTTAAAATAGTAATTTATCAACTTAGTCAATTTGTAAATTCACTATAAATGACCCTATTGGTCGAGAAACCAAAAATGAAATAAATATAGTTTTTACTCTATTTGAGTTGCTTTTGGAAATAAACGAACCATTACATTCATGCTATCTACATCATTATGTGATAGTATTTCATTCATTAATCATTTCTATGAAACTGCAAAAATATATTGCTATTTAAATCTAAAAGTGCTTGTGGATGAAACTGCTGAAAACCTCTAAACTATTACAATTTCATTAAATTGTCCTTTAATAAATAATAATATTACAAATAACCAATAAATTATAAAACTATGATTTATAAATAAGATAAATTAATGTCACTGCTGTACCACTTTGTGTCGAACCAAAATATAATTAAAAACCTTCAAATATCTTTCTCATTAATTTAAAATTTAAATTATTCACAAAGGTACTCAATCATTTTATTTTTGTTGATACATAACCCTAGTATACTCAAAATCTTCGCTAGTTAATAGACTAATTTAAATTTTGAAAATAATACCAAAAGTATACAATTTAGAAAAGGAAAAAACCTCTAATTATTAATCAATGATTGAATTGAAAAAATTAACGTTTAAACATTTTTTAAAATTAAAACTGTTGGAATAATAATATCACAAATAACCAATAAATTATAAAACTAAAATTTATAAAAAAGATAAATTAATGTCACTGTTGAACCACTTTGTATCGTATCAAAATATAATTAAAAAAATCTTCAAATATCTTTCTCATTAATTTAAAATTTGAATTATCAATAAGGTATTCAATAATTTTCTTTTTGTTGGTACACAATTCTATTATATTCAAAAACTCCACTATTTAGTAGCCTAATTTAAAATTCCAAAATTATACCTAATTCTAATTATTATTTATTTTCTTAATTGCCTCTAATTATTAGTCAATGATTGAATACATCAAAGAAAAAAATGAAGAAGAAACAAGATAAAATACACTTGATCACATAAGATGGAAATATACAAACAAACAGAAATAAGTCACGTTAAAAAATAAAATAAAGAATGCAATTACCATATTTTATTAATATATAATATTATATAATAAGTAAGGTCATTTAACATTGTAACTTGATATATTAATACGACTTGTAATTCATAAAGGGGTTTTATTTATGAGGTGTTACGAGATATTTTCCTCGTTAGCCTTATTAGATGTGAAGGCTTCTTCAGCGGATCCTACATAATTGTTATGTCACATCTGTTACGTGAATGATCGAAAAAAAATATAAATGCAATTATCAAATCACACTTTTACATTTATAAGGTTTTTTAAAAAAAAATAACGAGATTGTTATAAAACAGTTAGCCAATTGATTTATTTTATTTGTTTCATTAATATGGTATCGTAACTGAGTAAAAAATCTTAACAGTTTTAAATTTAAGAGGTACAATGGAAGCACACATGGCTTATTTATCAATCTGAAGCGTTAATTCAGTATAAGAATATATTGAAAATTAAGGACTGATTATAAACTATTAATTTTCTATTTATAAAATTTTTCACTTATAATAAAAATTGTTAATTTATTATTTAATAAATCTCTACAATTACTAATACAATTTACTAATCAGTAAATTGGCAGATAAAAAAAGACAAGGGTAGTCATGAAAAGTTGGAGTCCTAACTAAGCAAACAGATCTGTTCAGGAAAATAGCATGGAAATACTCGACATGCATCCTCAATTGATTGCTAAATAATGATAATTTAAATATTAAAAAATTACAATAATTATATAATTAGGCAGTAAATTACGACGTTGTGGCAGCTCATTATTCTATTGCGAAATAAAAAGGTTAATTTTATCATTAAAAGTCCTTGTTTCTCATTCATAAAAAATCCGATGCGGTCTGCTTATCACACTAATTCCACTAACAATCCTGTTAGGCGCAAAATTTAAAAAAAAAATGTATTTTTCTGTTACTGTGAAAATTCATGTAATAGTTCAACAAGAGGGAGGAAAACTTTATAAACAAAAAAAATTGTGCGCCCAACTGTCTTTGGTTATACGCAGCATACTTCTTAAATCAAGTCAGACAATTTTATTAAATTCTTATTATGAATAGGCATAGTAAACTTATAATATATGATTTATTTCTGGTTTTATAATTTTTGTTCTTTTATTTTTTTCTTTCAATAGGTTTTTTTATCCTATTTCTTTTTTTCGTTTTTATTTATTTTTTTTTTTTTTTTTTAAATGTACTCCCAATACATGTACACCCAGTAACCAATGCATGTTCTATTCCACTTTTACCTTTCTTTAACATACATAAAATTAATTAAAATATAATGTATAAATAAAACAACAAATAAAAACAATTGATCAATGTAGTAATAAATACAGACAAACAAAAATTAATAAATATGTATTTAAAAAAGTAATAAATATAAAAAAATAAAGCCGGTACACGTTTCAAATCAGTATATTTAATATATCAGTTGGTCTCATTATTATTGAATTAGTCTGACTGCCGGCTTAAATGCCACATTTGCAAAAAAAAAAAAAAAAAATACTGTTCTAAGGTAACTTTCATTTTATTTATTTTCAACAATCTCTAATGCATAGCATTAAGAAACGATGGATAAATATAAAATATGAATGAATTTGATAATTAAATAAATTTCATGTTCCGCAGTAGTTATGGCAATAGTGAGATCTTATTCAAGCATAGAAACACGAAAACAAAGTAATAGTTGATTTTCTCTAATCTATACAAGTGTAAGGAAATGTGTTATGAAAATAATTTCTATTAGAAGTTATAAAGAATTTCTCTTTCATAAACTAGCAGTATTAATTTCAACTGAAAGTATAGTTTAAGCAAAGTTGTTGTGTCATGTGCACACTGCATCAGATTTTACTGTATTTTTTTATTGTGATTTATTGGGCCAAAAACGTCATGTGGTCATCATTGCCCAGTTGTCATTTTTTGAAACAAGGAGGAATATTAGACTAAGTAATAAATTCTTACCTAACTGCTAGGTTGGAAATAAACTTTTTGCAATTATAACAAGAATGTACAATATATTGTATATAATAATGTATGCATATAATTCCACATTTGAGTCACAAATAATTTTTAGAAGTCAGTTAAAAGCAGTTGAATTAATAACGTCATTTTTGAGGAAGAAAAACCTATGAACACGTAATTTAAAAATTCATGTCATACATGGTTTTTCTAAATTCAAAAAAGTAATTCCTATGTCACAATTTTTTCTCAATTTAGATAATACTTAAAATATTTTAGGAATTATATATACTCATTTCTGTGACGTAACTTTTCGGAACTGTGTTGCGTGTTATTAAACGAAATAATATTACTGCAAAGCCTGAAGGTGAAATCCGTCCATTTAAGGCAAAAATTAATTTTCCTTGAAGAGAAGCTAATATATTGAACCATTGAATTATAACATACATAAATTCTAAATATTGTAGAACGAATCTAATTAGTTCCAATACGATATGGTAACTCATGACGGCATGATCTCGTGAAAGGAACAGTGGTTTAAGTAATGTGATGTTTTTTGAGAAACAAGGTGTTTTATTGGAAGTACTGCAAAAAAATCTGGGTTTTGACATTTACAATGTTTTAGAAAAAAAAATACTTTATTATAGTTTATTCATACATTTAACTCAACAAAAAAAATATTATAAACAATACACCACTATTAGTAGATTTCTAAAACAGCCTTATGTATATATATAATATTAAGGGAATTAGTTCACACACATTTCGGTTTTTCATTTCAGTTACAGATGTGCTGTAAAGGTAATTTGTTAAATGATAAAAATCAATGTTTTTTATTGAACTTGCTTGAAACAAACTCAAAGTATAAAAAGGTATGTCTTCATTTAAACTTTTCAAATAAAATAAGATGTAGTGTTGAACCGATGAGCACTGAATCCATTTAATCTGTTACCATTATACTGGTTGGATGGCCACATTTGCTTTCATTTTTATACGATTTTTTTTTTTTTTTTAAGAATCCTTCAACAAAAAAAAAAAAGATTTCCAGCAGACATTTAGCTGGATGGAAAAGTGGTGTATATCCGACTTGCACATATCTGGCTATCATAAAAACGGTTTCATCTGAATGAAAATGTGTTCTCCTGTATGTCTAATAAGTAAGTTAATAGATAAAGTTCCTACTACTAGTAGATTTGACAAGTAAGAGTTCAGATATGGCCATGACTCAAAATTTTCAAAATAGTAAATTATAACACATTTCCTTTCTCCACCTCATACATCCGATTTACTTTCTGCCTTTATTAGATAATATATACAAATTCATATTGACGGCTTTAAGTCCTTCCGTGTCTTCAAATGACGTGGTCTTCAGAAATAGGAACTGGACATTTCCTCCCTAATGAATATGTACGCCTCTGATTCTACTAATTAGCTCAGAGCACTGTGAAAGCCCGACAGGAAGAGGATATCACATGCTTGTGTGTGTGTGTGTGTGTGTTTTTCTTAACCTAAAAAATGTTATTTCAATCAAGTCCTTCAGGAATGAAAGGCGAGAAATAAAAATTTTAAATATTTTTTTAGGATAATGCTTGCATAAAAATTAGGAGGTACTTAATATAATATAAGATGTACTTAATTATAATATCCAACCTTACCTATAATATCTTTATTTACCTTAATAATTTTTATCGTCTAATCACCACACTAAAAAAGATTAGAAACTACTTTGCTCCCAGAATGTTAGGTCCGAGAATTGCTTTCAATGGCGCTATAGTTACCGCTATTCATGATTTGATTGGTCCATTTTTTCTTGCATATTCTCATAACTAGCTGTTTTATAATAGTTTAATTGGTATTATAATTCAATTCATTCCCATCGTTAAGTTAATAAGGTTATTCGTGCTGTGAAATGTAATACCAAGGAGTGTTTTGTAATCATGTTATAAAACTTTTATTTAAACTATAAAGTTTAATAATTGAATATAAATTTACAAGATCCTTTCCCTCGGATGCAGTTATTTTTAAGATCATGGATCCATACTATTTCATAATGAAGGATAGAATTTTAAAATGGTTCCGAATTTAATTAGTTACTGAGAGCATTCAAAATAAAAATAAATTATTAGAATATAATTTGCATTTATAGTTCAGTCAGTTATAAACAGTCATTGAATTGTATTAATTATATTATTTACTGGCAGACCCGGCAATACATAGCTATTGCTATATTTGAGGATGTATATACATTAATTGAACACTATTGAAACTTTTATATCAATGATATTTAGATGAAGTAATTAAACTATATAATTATGATAATAATCAATATGGGTCTAATTTAGGCGATTTTTATCTTATTGTTTTAAACATTTTTTTTTATAATATCTTTATAGAGGTTTACAGCTATACATAATAATACTAAATAATAATTAATTAATTTGCAGTAAGTTTATAATGAAGTAATACAGGCGTGTAAAGAAACTACCCATTGGTAGCACTCTAATTAAAAAATTTGAGTATCTATAATATTGTCTTGTATATGCTACATGAAATATAAATATGTTTTTTTAATACCCTCATTGTTCTTTAATATTAATACTGTATTGCAACAATTATGAATTTCTGTTTAATACAAATTGTCGACAAAAAAAATAGGAAAATAAAAGTTTTAGCCCAAAATTTTCACTTTCAAAAGAATTTAAACTTTTGAAAACTAAACAATGCATGACTCAACCATCTATACCAAACTGGGAGTGGTTTAGGGCTATAAAAAGTGCACCAAAAGGATCTAATTAAACAAATTAGAACTAGAAATAAAACATAAAACGTTTGAAAATTTTTAAGGTTCAAAGAGGAGACATTCAGCTTTCCAACGGTCGAAATCCGTAGGGATTGGATAAAATGCAGAGGAGTCATGAAAGATTAAATCAACAATGGTCACCGGAATAAAAAAAAAAATCAAAGTATAAAATTTTTAATTTCTTTGAGAAATTGTATCTGAGAGTTTCAGACGACCCTAAAAAAATAATATTTCTTTTTCAAAAAAACTTCTTATTGATCTACTTTACTGTAATCCTTATTTTTTTTTTATTGATAGTGAATAAAAAATCATTTAATATGATCAGTAATATTTTTTTTTTCTTTTCCTCCAGAAAAAGACAAATCGATTGGAATATAATGAAATGAAATGAAAAAATAACTTTATTCTGGGACATATGGTGAGATTTTTATCTGGCGAGCGTTCACAAATTTTCAGATAGTAGAATGAAATTACATTGGTATATTGGCTTTACTACTGTTTATAATGTTAATCAATAACTGCCTATTTATTTGATTACAAAGATGTGGAAGTTTGGTTATTCAATAAATGAAGGAATAGGTGTTGTTTAAAGGAGAGAATGGATGAGAACTGGCGAATGGAGATGGGAATAGAATTCCAGAGGGAGGTTGCACGTATGACGAAGGATTTGCTAAAGAAGGAGGTTCTATAGGAGGGCATATATAAATCATCATGGGATCTGGTGTTTAATGAGTGGATGGATGAACGAAGAGTGAGGAGATCTATAGTATATCACTATAAGAGTGAGGAATACAGTACTAAAAATATGTATACCTTTTGAGTTATGAGCCACAAATGCATAATTTTGATAACGTTTGTTTCTGAGACCATACTATAATCTTCCAGGGAAAACCCTCAACACTTAGCAAAAAGCCGATTAACGGTATGGTAGTGCATAAAGTACCAACAAAAAAAAATATTAATTTTTATATATTAAATTGCACTCTTTTATAAGCCCTAATGATTCCGATAATAAAGATTGTTCTATTTGAATTTTTATTGAAAAACTAAAATATCGTACGGAAAAAACGTTGAGTTTTCTGATCTATGAAACCCAATTCGAAACCTGTCTAACTCACAGAATTTTATTTTAAAGGAACACCACAGTGATTTGTCGTTGAGTTGCATAGTTCTTACTACACTATCTCCCAAGAAAATCTGAACATCGACCCAGTGTTCAATCTCGTGAGTCATACATGCAAGTAGGGCCGAGGCTCAAATCCCGTTTACCCACTTCAAATCCAGTGACTTGGCGTTGTAGGTAATACCAGGAGCTGCTTTCGCAGTTCCGCGTTATGAATATACCTGTCAATCTACATTCAGCTGTCAATTCACTTCTCCTCGAAGCGAATGTGTTTACGTAATAATTCATTTTGAAATAACACAAGTGTTTGCTCTTTGTTATGCAGCTTCAAAAGGTCCATGGGCTCATAGTGATTTTGAACATAATCTATAAAAAGTTTTAACAGGAGCTACGACAATAATTAATCTCATCTAAAATTAATCCGTTAAACAGAATCCCATTTCTGCAAAAGAAGCAATAATATTTAAGAATAAATTATTATTCCTCTTAAGAATAAATTATTCCTCTAAAGATACATATTTGTGCTGTTGCCAATAATTTAGAAGATCATTAGGGAGATGGTCAGGGTTGCGATCAATAGTGAAAAAAAAATAGTTTACAACTATTTAAATAGTTGTAAACTATTTTTGTTTCACTATTGACCGCTACCCTGACCATCTCCCTAATTATCAATTTTTACGGTCAACTATACATATATATATACAATTTAGAAGATCCTTTCTCTTCCAACTCATCAAGATGTGATTAAACACTGTAAAATTCGGAAGAAAATCAGATCCAGGAAGGCGGACATGGTTATGATACTTAATGGTAGTAAACCAGAATTAAGGAAAAAACCATTAGGCAAGGACGATTTTCGGCAAATTACTTTTTAATTATTGCATTTTTTGTATCTGAAATCATTAGTACGAAAATTTCTGAAACTCATTAAACATTTTTTATAGGCTAGAATATTAGGAACGATAGCTTGGATCAAATTATCTTTGATCCATATTAAGAAAAGTAGACACCATTTCGTAACAAACAAGATTTTAATTTACAACTTTAAAATCAAAATAATGATGTTTAATTCATTTGTTAAAAGGGTGTCTGATTCATATATTAAGCATTTTACTTACGTTCCGCATCCTTTGCGTTTGAAATTCCAATAATAGATAATAATGATTAGCAAGTTTTTATAACAATTTTATATAAAGTCATTTCATTATTTTTTAATATCTATGGTGACATCATAAATTTCTTAGAATCTAATATTTTTCCTATTCTTTTTTCTTGCCTATTTTTCATTTTATTTAGGTATGAATTCAAACGTATTATTTCACATGCTTTTCCTTGGTTGATTACGTATCTTGCGCATATATGCTGTAAATATTTATTGATTTTTATTTTCGATGTTTATACATCTACTTTTTTAAAAACATATTTTGCCTTTTTTTTTCTATTTTTTTTTAAATCTATATTTTTTTTTTTGTGTACATTAATATGAATGTATATTAGGAGTCTTCCTACCACTCCAGAGTGTAGCAGATATCTTTTTTTTTTTTTAATCCATTTTTATATTTATTCTTTACCACATATTAAATACAAATTTAACAAAAAAATTGTTTTTTCTTAATATAATATTTATAAATCTATATTTCTTTATTTAAATATTATTTTAATCATTACTTAGTACGAATTTTTTTATTAATCTTAGGCCAAGGTCAACCCGGCAGAAATGTTATGATATTTGAGGCAATAGGTCGTAAAACATGGCATTTGAAATTTATTACTAAAAATTTTTTGCTTCGCCGATTTTTTTACTGCCTACTGAAATTTTAGGAAGTTTAAATTTCTAAAGATAAGATTTTATTAAATTATGGTTATTAAGCCTTTCTGGTTTAAGGTGAAACATCGTAATTAACAAATATTTTAACATTCTGAAAGTTTCCATTTTTTCAGTTACCAAACTTTTCGATATAATACTTTAAACAACTTGACAAAGCTTAGTATCAATTTCTATAATTTATTCAGTGAATTAACACTTAATTTAATTTAACTTTAAATCAATTTTAAGCCTCAACCCACTTTTGTTTGCTAGCTTCCATAAAATTATAAAGGTGAGTACAGAATCAGATGGAAATTGGAAAAAAGGCTATCGAAACAATAGTAGCTATTATTGTTATTAGTTATTATTATTATTGGTATTGTCATATAACAATAGTAATAATAATACATTATTATTAATATGGGTAAATTGCAGCCTTTCATCATACAAATGATCCAAAATATAAATTAATCACTTAAGCCTAATTTGAGGACCTCATAGCTGAGCAGGTGGTGACCAGAGTCTACTAAACTGTTTGGTTCAGGAGGTATGAGTTCGATTCCCAAAAGTTTCAATTAATATTTATTTCGCGATGACCCTGAGAAATGAATTTTGACATTCTCACCATTCTGAAGCCATGTAGGTTCTGAATGGTGGATTTGAACTATAATAAAATAATCTTAATTAGCTATTTCTAATTTAAACGGTTGAAAGACATTTTCGGTGTTGTTAAAATCTCTACACATCTTCAAGTATTTCGAGTCACTTCCAGGCTTTACATGGATTAATCGATTACATGAATATGTTCAATACTACACAAAGGTGTGGCCCGATTGATCTAGCGATCCGTTTAAACTTTCCATGAGGTAGCTGATATCCTGGTTGGAGGAAGCGATCATGCGTTATTGACTACCTGGCTGTTTGTGGATTAGGTAAGAGGATGACTTGGGGAATCGACTCTACGCTGTTTTTTTTTTCTTAAAGCCAGTTGGTGTAACTACTGTCGCTTCGGATGGCAGCATCATCGGCTAACTAGGCACAATAATTGGATGTCTGGAGTCTGAGGTCGTGTTATCTTCAAGTGGTCTTTAATGTCCCGGAAACAGGAGACGTTAGTCAGACTGATGGAATGGTGGCAAGCAGTTAACCTGCAAAGCTCACGATTCTAGGAATACTACATGTCTAAACATTTTTTATTTTATTTTTATATCAATCATTACCTGTATTACCAGAAATGGAAGTCCCTCAACTAACTACTTTCCAGCCTTGCCGTAACACTTAATTAGAGATGACAATTTCTATTACTCATAAACATATGATCCGTTCCTTGAGTTTAAGTATATGAAGCACTGCATCATAAGACATGGTTTCTAAAATTTAATAAGAATTGAAGTTTTTGGTATTATAGAATTATTTAGAACTGATTTCATAGAGTTTTGAAGGAATTTGTAGGTGATTTTCATTCTTAAAGGTTTGTGTCTGTGTAATTATGATTTAAAATAAAAAATTTGCAGTTCCAATAAATATATATATAACCAAAAAGAATAATTAAATCTGTACCACAACAACCCATGAGGGATCAGAGGGGGGGGGGGGGTGCAGTACTTCGCAAGAAAGTACTGTTAGTAGTCTCCAATGGTTGTGTAAGGAGGTAATTTGATCAAAATCACCAAATTTTCCTTTTTGAAGGTCACCTCATTCGCTTCATGAGAGGATGGGAGGTCCAAGTAGGGCTTCCGAATCCACAGGCCTGACTCACGGCTACAGTGAACATTAAAACAATTATATGCAACAGACAGATTCGAACCCGGGTCTTTAGAGTTTGTAGCACAGTGCCTAACCAGTCAGACACTGTAGTTTCATGATTTCCGATTAAAATGTTTAAGTGTAAAACATGATGTCTACTAGATTTTGATACTGGGTCACCTATAAACCCTGACTTTTTTATATTATAAAATTATAACAAACACGCACACACACATCTATATATAAATTTATGTTTATTATGCATAGAACAATATATAATATAAATATATCTCTATTTCAGAGCAGATCGTGAGTAAAATGGAGAGTAAAGGAGCTTTAGGCGATTATTTAACGAAAACTGCTTCTGCTTCACATGAAGACATAATGACCCATACTTTCTTGTCGAAAGTCCTAGATATTATACTGAATTAGTTTGTGAAATCGGTTTGTTATTTATATACTAGAGGACATGTGGCAAGACGAAGTGTGAATGTTATGTCGTTAATTAGTTTGATTTTCCTAAGTTCTAACTAGTCCTGAATTTTTATTCCATAGTTTTGTAGGCTCTGAAGCTTGCATGGAATCCGTATGTCCAGTATGGATGGCTATATCGTCGGCGTAGGTCACTTGAGTGTAATATTGTCGAATGGGAGATCATGTATGTCTGTATATTGTGTACCGGGGTGCCAGAATCGAGCCTTAATTAACCTTTGGGCAGCCTGAGTTTATCCAGATAAACAATGTCAGATATTCAAAGTTTAAGTATTTTTCTCAACTTAATATTAAAACCAATCGTAATTGCAATGATTGATGAACTGCCGGAAACTCCTCATCACACATGAATCTGAAGTAAGCAAGATCGAATATTGCCTGTAATGAAGAGGTTGCTATTTCTTGGACCTACATTATAAATATATTTACACAGACGAGTTTCGAATTCATGAGTACATTAAACATTAAATCAAAATAACTGTTTTCTTAGATCCTCTCTTGAATAAAACACGACTGTATTTATGGGTATCGAAAATACTGTGTTTACTGTCTTATATTATGTATTTACTTTAAGTAATTAGATAGGACTATAGTTTTTTGTTAATTCAAAATATCTATTTCTAGAACGTTTATCATATACCATGGAC
Source organism: Halyomorpha halys (assembly GCF_000696795.3). NCBI lineage: Eukaryota > Metazoa > Arthropoda > Insecta > Hemiptera > Pentatomidae > Halyomorpha > Halyomorpha halys. The sequence goes on from NW_027110155.1 coordinate 1,494,749, forward strand.
CTTGCACGACATGTGCGTGTTTCCATCGCACTAAAACTCGTGAAGATAAATTATTATAAAATTTATCAACTGGCCAAGTTTCAGTAGTATTTAATAGCCGAAAAAATATGTTTAGGTCAGCATATTGTATAAGAATATTAATTCCGACATATATTAAAGAAATTAAGAGGGGCTCGGCTTAAATATGGTACAGAAATAACCTGAGTTATCCTTGGCGCCACTGACCATGACAGAGCAGGCAACGAACTGTCTGGGAACAGGTTCCAGGTGTCACAACGAGTTTAATAGCTTAGCTGTTCCAGTACCGCGTCGTCCCCTTGAAGGAAAAACTTGAAAATTAAAAAAATCGATCTCTCATCCAATCGACTATTGATTTATTAGGTTAAATTTAGGAACAGTTAGTTGTTTTTATCTTAGCTTCCAAGGTTCAACACGATATGAATATATATTCCCCTTATATTATTAAAAACCTGAATATGAAACCTGTTTCAATAAATTATAACAAAGGAACATTGTATAAATTAAAATAGATTTTAAATTTTAAAAAATTATTATTTTGTCATTTACATAATTATGTTTTAATTAGCTCTTTTAAAGGAATTCTATTATTTTATCGTTTACAAAAAATGTTCGAGAAAATTGAAGTTATTGCAAAAACTACTAACTAGCTTGTATACTTACAACGATAAAATTGTTAAGATACAAAGTACCATAATTATTGGTACTCTTGGTAATATATAAATAATTTATTACCCAGCAATAACACTGCCATAATAGCACACACATAAATTGATGTAATTTATTGCATGTTATGTAGTTTATAAGTTTCAATATATTTTCCTGTTATTAATTGGGCACTGCGATGAGATGGAGAAGTAGTTCAAAATTTGATTTAACTACTATCATTTAAAAGGATCATATAAGTATTATGGCATTTCACGAAAGTCATAAACTATCAATAACAGCTTACTCCATCTCATTTAATGATAGCCGATTTAGGAAATAACACGGCCCCATATCGATGATCATTAGCCTTGAGAAGGCCATATCACTTTCAAGACTACACAATCAGTGGATCTTTATTATCTTTAAAAAATTTACCAGTCAGTAGTCAGTCCATACTTGCTACATCAATCAAATTATAGGTAATTGCTTCCGTAAGGATTTTGCGAATGGAATGATTAACTAATGTAGTACTCATCAATATCGTTTATATAATGTTGATTGTATGCAATTTTATGTCAATAATAAATAAATTGAATATCAAACCAATCGCTTGCTATACACATATACCCAACGACACCCATCTTAATCCTAATCCACAAGATCAGGCCTTTACGAAAAGGATACAATTATAACCGTTTCAAAATAAGGGTCTAAGAATCGCAGTGGATGCTCCTTGATTTGTAAGAAATAGCCAACTGTATCGGGAATTATAAATGGGGTCAATAGAGGATTATATTAAAAAAACGTTCTTGTGTTCCACTCCCAGTTACCTAGAACTGGGGAAACCCAACCTCAACCCGAAGAGTGAAGCCCAGGCTGCTGCAGGACATCCAGTTATGAATTTTATATTTATCAATGTTATTATTGATGTTACTTCTATTTTATTTATATATTTATAAATATTTTTCTCTTTGTCCTTTTTTTCCAATTAACCTGTTTTTTCTTCCATTAGAGGGCAATTGTTTGTTTTGTTAGGCCTACGAATGTCATTATTTTTGTTATTAATTTTATTTTTATCTTTTATTAAGAATTATTATTTTTATCTATTTATTTATTTTTTATTTATAACGTTCTATATAGTTAGGGGTGTCTTTTGTACTAGACTATACCCGTCCCTCCGTTATCAATTGTTAAAAGAAATGTAAGCGTTATATCAACCATGTAAGGCCCATCAGAACGATCCGATATTAAATAATAAAATAAAAATAAATGCCCATTGAAAGAACTACAATAACATTTTTTTTTTAGATACATTATATTAGGTACAAAGAAGCAAGGTTAAAACAAGTTGGTTTGGATAGTTAAGGAGTTTATCATGGAAATATTTATATGATAAAGTAAGGAGTATTAGGGTATTGTATAGTAAGAATTAGATACCAGAGGAATAGGGCTCTACGCAAAGCTCAACTCTTCCAGTCCAAATAGGCCTTACTATGGTCATTTAAATGAGTCTTTTTGAAATTAGAAGTTTAGACCGTATTTCTAGAAAGTGTTGTAATAGTCGGAATCGATAAGCGGTTTCCTGTATTTTCAGTCTTGGATTCCCAGTCAGTCATATGTCCAGATGTAGTCCTTGGTAGCGAATCTGTCCGACTGGAATAAGTAGTGTGTTATTAAAGAATACTTTTTTACAGGAAGTCATAGATGTACGATGAAGGGTAAAAGTCATTTGAAGAGATTTATTGGAAGTTATTTTAATCCTATACTTTTTATATTATTCTTCAAGTTACATGATCTGAGACTAGAGGGTTTGGGATACAATGGATGGGTTGTGGTGTCAGCTGTATATACGATATAAATGATAGGACCAAGGATACTATCCTGAGGTACACTAGCACCAAGGAAAGACGGATGAATAAGCAGTCTTTTCATCTATTACATCATAAGCAGTCTATTACTTTGAACATCAACAAAATCAATCAACCAAATCTTGTATCGAATAGGTGCCAGGCTCACTCAAAGGACTGAAGGTAATTTTTAAATCGTAATTTTATAACACATAAAATTAATAAAAATCAAAATTTGATTGAACCTGATAATCTGTTATACAAAAAACTTATAAAAATAATTATCGAAATATTTTTATCTAACATATATTATAAAAGTGACATTTTTTATAGATTTTTGACACCATTTTGGTAACGTAATTCAATAAATTAAGATTAAATATATTTCATGATTATTCTTATATATCTATTCACTCGAAAAGGTGGGAGAGGTTGTTTACGTTTCATACATAGAAGAACTAATTCGAATCTATCCGTCTTTTTTTAGTCAATTCATATACAATACCGATGATATGATTTTAATGAAATTTTCAAGGATTATGCAATTGAGTATCTTTATGGTTCCAGTCCAATTTTATCAAATGTCATACCTTACTGTTGCTAACACACGGGCAAACGTATTTTCCTTGACACACCTATATTTAAAAAACGGTTGGCCCCCAAGGTTTTATTCTCAAACTAGAAATCGTTAATCTTAAAATATTTTTAGTTATTTCAAAATTGTTAGGAAACTATACTGACCTATGTACTTGAAATATATATAATCTTTTTTATTTAGAATATATCTATACTCCGGGAAATACGTTGTGAACTAAAAACTTTTCAAGACAATACTTTCAAATTATAATTAGCGTTCTATTTTTTATTTCAAATACGTTATCTTCTTAAAACTTTTATTCTTATTTATACAACAAGATAAATCAACTTTTAAAATTTAGTAGTAAACCTAACTCATTGTTTGTATAAGTCGAGTTAAGCACTTATTCACAATTAGTATAACAATGTCATGTCCATTATTTATTCTGTGAGGGTAATCCATTTATCGACTTTTCAACTACTAGTGTAATAAAGCATAGCTTACATGAACGCTTTTGACATGTATAGGTGTTGAAATTATTAACTTTCGATGTCAGTAAAAACTTATATATTTCTGGATCGTAAGTAGCTATACCTATAAAATAAAAAAATATAAAATTTGCAGATATCAGCCTGATAATGAATTCCTAAGAGTAATAAGAATAGAAATCTTGAAATAAGACAATTGCTCTACATTTTCATATCCTATTATGTAAATATTATGAAAACTGAGTTCATCCAAATATTTACATTATTCAAATCTAGAAGATATTGAATATTTACACATTACAGTACAGAATTATAACAGTTTGTTATAGATTCCATAAATACAATACAATGAATGATAACGAATACAATTATTCTCAGACTTCAATGATCCTCCAACGAACACAACAAATAAAATTAAAAAATGATTATTATCACTAACCGTACAGGTTGCTAACAAAAAAAATAGTGGAATGGAATAGGGTCCGGGTGCGGTAAAAAAAAAACTCAAATAGATAATTATACTATTTTATTGAGCCAAAATAAAGGCCCTGACGAAGCCCTGCAACGTGGGGCGAAACGTTGGCTCAATAAAATAGTATAATTCTACTATTTGAGTTTTTTTTTTACCGCACCCGGACCATATTCCATTCATCTATACTCACGGTCAATCAATAATCTTCCAATAAAAAATAGTATTATGTGATATAGGAGATTGACTAACAGATATCAATGTTTAAAAAATATTTACAGTTTCACTTAAACCATCTATGTTTTAATCATAGTATTTCGGAAAGCTTAAAATGAATGTATGATTTTTTTTTCTTTTACAAATCACTATCTGGGGCATTCGTATTTTGGCCTACGTAATGTTGTACCAAGCAGTAAAAAAATTATGAATAATGAAAGGTAAAATATTGCTATGTTATTACGTTCACTTAGATAGTTTATTATTATTATTTATTATTTTTTTGTATTTTTTTGAATATATTTTGAATAGATACTTAGTACTAATAAAGTGCAATATTTTTGTTTTTTTATTCGAGATTCAATAGTTTCATATTTATTTTTTTCCATCTATAGGATCTTATATACAGAAATGCGAAAACGGCGAAAGTAGCCGTCGAAACCGAAGGTGTAAGACCACCACGGTCGCCGCTAAACAATGGCAATCACCTCAGCGTGACAGCCTGTCTTCACAACTCTTCAAAACGAGAAAAAATACTGCGCTATGAAAGAACTTTTTTTTTTCTTTTAGAACCAGTGGACTCGTTGCTTGGTTAGGTGATATTCTAAGGTGGCGAAGGAGAGGGCGTGAAGAAAGGATAAAAAGATGATCGCAAATAGAGAAAGTTGGAGTCACCGGGTCAAGTGTCCGTTCCGGCAACGACAGCTGTGATATCTTCAGTGAAGAATATTATTTCAATTTCATTATATATCGAATATTTTATAAAAAGTGACAATGGCATTTTTAATGTGATAAATTTATCCGAGGTTTATAAAAGATTTTACAAGAATACTAGTACTAACATTCAAGAAAATAACATAATATCAATCATAATATTTTTATAATAAAACCCTAGGAAAAGTACCATCTTTAGATCAAAGCACCACGGGGCCATAGAGTTCCTTAATGCCTGTGATAGATAGCATTATTATTAAACCAAGTGACCAAAATTAACCGTTTTTTCAGCCAATAAATCAGCCGTTACAATTTTCTTTGGCTGTTAGTGATCACAATCGCGGTGTGTACTTTTAGAAGTCCCAACACTCTTTATAATTATAAAATGTTAGCCCTACACAATTAAAGAAATATTTTCTCAACAAGCTTGTAAATAGAATAGGTATTTCAATGCCTTTTGTCTGGCTCCTTGGGTACTGCGAAATAGCCAGTAACGAACTCGCCCATCGGGCAGTATTTATGGAGGACTTCCACATCAGCCTGTCGATGTCTTCATTGCTCGGATTGAAAAAGAAAATTAAATTGTAATGGGAGAAAATCTTACGGACAATAAATTAAGGGAATCATAAATAACATATCTCCTTGGATATTATCTTCTGGAAATGTGCGCAGACGGTAGGTGATTTTTACACGCCTTAAACCTTAAACCTTGCACAACACCTGCAACTGACTGGCGATCATACGACTCCTTCAAATCTTTATACGATTTACTAGTGGACCTTCATTCCATTTTTAGGATAACAAGCAGACTACTAATGAACCTTTTGGATTTTTCAATCACTAAAAACATTTAATCAAATTTTACAACCGGATTTTTTCCCTTGCCCATTCCAGAGTGTGGTAGAGGGTACAGTCTAAAAATTTAGAATTAGAAGATTCTTTGCGAATCCGAAAATTAATGCAATATTGGCCCACAGGTTTTTGATGGTTTAAAATATATTTTTTAAAAAAAATCATGAAACAACAGTTCCTTCACTAGTTGCTCTGATCAGAGTCATTACTACCGCATACCCGTCTTACTCCTGTGATTCATAAATTAAAACGAATAAAGAATTTTTTAAAAATAACTTTATTGAAATTTACTAACTGTATATTACATAATACATTTAGTAAATATGGTCTTAGTTAAAATGGAGTGTTACAGGCGTGTAGAGCAACTACCCATTGGTAGCACTCTACAGGACATTTTACCTTAGCTGGTCTCGTGGCCATCTTCTTTTCAGGCGCCTCGGAGGATTATAAGGAATGGAAGAGGATGCAAGGTTAGAGACTAGGAGGTTTGAGTGGTTAGGGAGTTTATAATGGAAAAAGTGATATCTGGTTCGGGCTAGATCGGTTAGATAGGGAACATTAGTCTTAGGTAAGGGAACATTAAGTAGTATAGCTCTAACAAATATTGGGCAGATCATCGTCATTTTTCTTTTTAAAAAATAGTTTGTTTATAATATAGTTTATAGTGTTAAGTCGATCTAAAAATATAAAAAAATAAAAATTATAGAAATCGTGACAAAATAGGGTGATTTGACTAGTAATTAATGACCTGGGCAGAATCGCCTGCAAAACAGTTTTTAAAGAATTGGATGTGAGGAGTAAATTTATATTTAAGATTGTCCTTGAGGATGCCGAATTGGCCGAAACATTGAACTGTTGATATAATAAAGAGTATTGAGACATAAATGGATACCAATTGATTTATTTTTGAAATAAATTAAAGTTTGTAACTAGGATATTGATTACAGCATAAAGTTGTTCAGAAAATAATTTGAAGAGCCCCCCATCTCGAATCTGAAAGGTCCTTTATCCTATAGCACTTGGTATGAGACGGTCCTCCTTGTAATACGGGTAGTTATCCTCAATCATTAGCTAAATACGTACGAGATCGCGAAAACTGGTCAATCGCACTTCACGGTTTCAGACCGACATCCTTACATGTGTTTTTGGATGTACATCGATGGAAATAGTACTAATGAATTCTAGCCGAAGAAGTAGTTTCAGTGGTCATGGTTTTAATAAGCTGCATCTTGGAAATCGTGGTTGCAACAACATGAGCATAATTAAACTCCTCAATCCGTTGCTGATCTCACGCCTTAACTCTCACAAGAACTACTACTTCACTTTACCAATGCGCTATGGACTTATAGGAAAATTTTCATAGTTTCAACCTAAAAGGGTGGCACATTTTTGTTTCATCAAGAAGTTAAAACATACATAATACACATAAGTCTTATATATTTCCTTGCACTGACCAACTTCAAAACCCACATCTTAGAGCCTCTACACAATCCTCCCACCTATGTTTCGGTCAGACTCTAAGGTGTTTTAGAATGGCCAATATTTGCATTGGCACTTTCCTGCATGCCGAAAAGTGCCAGCGCCGGTATATTGCAGTGCGCCTTATATTGTAGCGCTTTATTATTCGCATCGTGGGAGAACTCTACCTCAATATAAATTTATAATACCTTATAAATGGTACAATTTCATTGTGAGATGATTAAAAAAATGTTTTTTCAACAACGTAAAAAAAAACGTTTCGGAAGAGGTAACCCGTTCGGCGCCTACCTTATAGTTTTTGTTATGCGATATTATTTATTTTGTTATGTTAAAATTATATTGGAAATAGAAGTTTCCAAGACAGGGTATTTTGTAATAAATGGTCTATATAAAGTTATGATGAAAAGATAACTTTCCATTTATGCAAATACGTTTTGTAACAGTAATTTTTATTTTCATTATGAACGTTTGTACCTTTGATATTTTTATAATTTTCAATGCATATAGCAAAATTACTTAATTAATTGTTTATCCCCTATTTCAACCTTAATACACTGCTTTTATGAGGTTTTTCCAAACCCGAGTAAAATCGTAAAATTTGCTCAGCACTAAAAGTATGAAAGGAAAAATCTTATATTCCCATTATAATGATCTAATATATGCTGCAAATATTCTCTCCATTATTGCACATAAATCATAGTAACTCAAAATAAATTTTTAACAATCTTTAGAACTAATAACCTCTATAAACTCTCTGATCAGTTGTTAAACAAAAAAGTAATTAAATTAAATTGATGTTCTTATAATTCAGTCTCGACTACGAACAAAGCCAGCGGGAGTTAACTTGACACTGTGAGAAATCATGTTCTCCCTCGTATCCTGACACTCATTTTCAAAGACGGTACCAAAAATGGTATGAGAAATAGATAGATTAGGTTTCTCAGTAGACTTGAACAGTGTCAATAAAGCAACTGAACAAGCCGACTCTAATGAGAGCTAATAATAGTACATAGTTCCCAGGTTCACAGTTAGTAAATTGGGCTTCGGTTAAGTCGTGATCCCTTCCACAAGGATACACTTCCTGGTCCCTACTGATCCTGAGGTTAATAGGGAGCTGCCAGGGTGTGGATGTGATCCACACACTAATTTGAAATACGTAATGGATTCGGTTATGTAACTAGTGCTGTAAAAATGGTTTTTATTGAAGATTTATTCCTTTTATCGGTTTTTTAATCATTAAGGATTTGATAAAAACATATAGAGTACAAATGTAGAAAAAAATCCTTATTTTAGTTCTGTGCCTCTGGAGAAAAATAGCGCACAATTAAAATAAAACATATCTAGTTAGATACTGCATAAATAAAAATAACTCCGTAAGTACAATATCCAGGGAAAAAATTAGTAAGTGATCGGATTTATTCTTTTAGAAAAAGAAAATATTGAACTAAAAATAGTGAATTATCTCCTAAGTCTGTAAGTTATATGAGCCATTTATTTTGAAAGTAGCCTAAATCCATTTATACTTAAATTGAGATATTTAAGTGTTTGTGTTTTAATGCAATTAAAATATACGCACAGTATTTTAATGAGACACACTGCTTTAGTTTATCTGAAGGTGTTACATTTATAGTTCCTATTAAAATGGCAAATATTAAATTATTAAGTGCTTATTAATTATTAAGATATATATATTAAATTATTGGCAATTATTAAGTGAATAATATACGTTTTCTTACCAAAAATGGAATTAGGCCACTTTGAAAATTAACAACTAGATTCGTTATGAAATTTGAAGGAATCTAAGTCCATTCAATATAATTTAAGATGCTTCTAATTAAAAAAAAATACTAATTTTATTTTACAACACTTCAAAAACAATTTATGAGATTCAAAATATTTTTTAACTACATACCGTACAAAATTGCAAACATAAATCAGAAAACAATTTTCTACTTATCTACATTTTGCCTGTATGAAAGGTATTTGAAGAACTCGTGATGTTCCGGTGGTATATATCGTAGTAGGTTAATTATGTCCTTGAATTTTGCAGTTGTAATTTGTCTGATAATTTTATACAGTGATGTCAATATAATATTTCCGAACTTTATTAGTTCCCCCGACCTGGTAATAAATTCAGGGCTTTAAAATTTTCATTCTCATACATTGATGTCTTATAGAAAATTTTATAAGGTTTATTTCTGACAAAACGCACCAAACATATTTTCAACCAGTTAATTAGTTATCCATTAGAAATCTTTATCCTTTTAAAAATTGCGTCTTCTAATAATTTTGTTGATACAACATTTTCTTTTCTGATTTCATATACAATAAAGTTAATATCTTTCGAACACATTTTGCTAATATTGTAATAATCTCTGGAGACAAACAGTAAATTATTTTTTTTTAATGCCATATCTACTACTCCAAAATCTCTAGTATTTGATAAAAACGATTGATATGCACAAACCCCAAATAACTGAAATTCAAATGTAATTATCATCGTAAGTATCCGTTGAATATTGATATAATTATTCACTTCTAATAAAGATTTTATTCTTAAATTATGATGTCATAATTAGAGAGCGTCGGGTTGAAATAAAATAAAGTGTTGGAAAACGAGGGATCTGAATCAAGATAGGGATGAATCATGGTGAATATTAGACGAGAGGAAATAACAAACAGTAGTGGAGTGGGCTGATACTAGACCTAATTATATATCCATTGAAATGAAACTTTAGGACTTAGTCGAGCTTCATTGTTTAGAGGTAGGAAAACAAGCCTACCTTCGCCTTCTTGATCCTGCAACGTTTATAGTACATGCCCCATAACTCTTATTAAATCTCAGGAAATATTGCCAATGAAAATCAAAAAAATCTATCATGTTTGTCTGGCATGACATTTTTTTAGGACCACTAACTTCCAAGAGTCAGTCACGGGAAAATCAACGGGGTAATTTACTCTGTTCTTCAGTACTAGTAATGAATTTAAATTATTTAGTAAACGCGTAATATCAAGAGCGCTTTCTAAATTGATTCCATTTTATTTTTTTTTTTATTTTTTACAAAATTAAAATAACAATTTAGTTGCATCAGAATTTTATCTAGATCAATGGTTTCGAACCATTAGATAGCGACTATTCATGGAAAACACCCAAATGTTGCCACAATACAATTTTTGTATACAAACGAATAAAAGAAATAAAATAAAATTAGGGAAAACAGGATCAGCAAAACGGTTAAGCGAAATACGCAATTGAAATCCATCCATACCCATGCTGGATCTACATTCACATAAGGTCTCGTTTTTTCGTTCGAAGTTGATTAACGGCTTAGTAGAGGCGATGCGAGGAACCATGAGGCAAGTTGAAATGCTTTTACTGCATATACATTTTTTTTCTTGACAGGACCCCCCTCCTTCCCACTCCCCCAGCAAAAGTAATAAGGACATGTGTTTTTCATAAGTAATATAACTTTCATTACCTACGGGTCACGGTATCAACGTGATAACGCGCCACTCTACCAACCCGTAGGTTACGAGATCGAGTCCCCGGTCCTACCCAGGATTTTTTCAAGCATATAAATATACAATACTCATTCACAACCTCCCCCGGGCATTTGTGAGGCCCGTAAGCCAATGGGTGGCACTCACAAAAATAGGTGTGGGAGTGACGAACCCACCCTATGAAAACCTCGTGATGAGACGCGAGTTAAGGAACCGGTATTATAAATTTAAACAATTTCCCCTTGCCCAACTGAACCTATGTCACTTTAGACATATGGTTGCATATGTCCACATTCTCTTACAATTTTATAGAAAAAAGGAACCCAATAAAAACGACTATGCTCTAAGAAGGCCCCAGAGACCCTTCTAACAGCCCTTTCAAGCCCTTAGTATCCTGTATCAATAGCAAGGGCTGACGCTTAGGCAGGTACATGCTGTTATCTCACAATGGACTTGCATCAGTCTAACTATTTTATGTTTAACACATGAAAGTTAGTTCTCACAAGATCATGACTCTTACCCCAATTTCTTGGAAGCCTCACACGCTGCTTCTAGTCACACCTTTTCTCCCTCCCAGATATTTACTTTTAATTTCATTGGCTCTCTAGGCTCCGCCTAATTTCCTAAATTATCTGATTGGTCCAAACCCCTTCTCCTATTTCCCTATTCTTTCTACCCCTTCTTCTCAAGTGTACATATATATTTCCTAGACTAGATAGCTAAGTAAGAAGAGAGACACTCTGTAACAGTGAAAGTTACATGTAGTTCTTGTAAATATGTTAGAATAAATTCATTTTAGTCTTCACTGATTTTTATGTTATTTAATTCGCGTGATGTATTTCCTACATACATCGCGCGAGGCCTTAATGGACCTCTATGATCTGTCTCGCCAATAATAATAATATAACTTTCATTACTGCTGAATCTAAAGCTCATTCTAATATCTTTGACTATGTTTACGGAAGTAAAATTTTTATTTTTATAATATATTTCTATATTGATATAAATATACTTCCTTTAATTGTATAAATTTACTAGAAATATAATGTAAAAATGAATATAACTGCTTGTAATAACGAATAAATAGCGCAGCTGATTTATAACAAAAAACTATGTCCAGCGTCATACGTTTAAAAACTATTGAGTTGTCTTTGAGGCCTACCAGCGCTTGTCGTTTTATGTATCGCACTGTGTCAATGTGACTGCGATATACAAGTTGATACCTTGCCGTCATCTCCTACAGCTATCATCTGCACGGCTTGCATTTGCAGCTTACGGGAGGCCTGCTATCTACAACTGATACTTGCCGACACCTCTCATACAACTATCATCTGTACGGCCTGCATCCTCTGCTTACGAAGGGACTGCGATCTACAACTAATACCAAGCCATCATCCTCCCACGGCTATCATCTACACGGCCTTCATTCTTAACTTAAGGTCAGTGAGACATTACTATCCGTTTTCATCCTGCTGACGTTATTAATCTTATTATCGATCATAAATATTTTATTTCGTGTTAAAGACTTCTCTTTGTTTTGCATAGTTTAAAATAATAATTTCCTTATATTTTTTATTGTCTTGTTTATTTTACTAACACTACTAACCCCCATATATACTTTATTGATATTATTAATGGTTATATGTACTATTCTTTGGACAATAGTTTAATTCATTTACAGAATATCATTACCCATTTATTTTTTGAACTTTTAATTAACGATAACCCATTCAAGCAGAACCTAGCATATACAGCGTTAGGAAATTCCTTTAGACGATAGATTTCGTTCACAACATTGAAAAAAAATGAAAAAAGAAATGTACTCCAGTATGATAAATAAAACAAATAAAGTAAATTTGTTTTATGACACAAAATTTCTTGAAAAGCTAGTTGTTGAATTTTAGCTTTCGAATTTTATATTTTAGCTCTTAATAAATTTAAACTCAGCAAAATAAGTTTAAAAAAATTAAAACTTGGAAATGTTTCACAATTTCAAAGTGACCAGTCCTACAGACGAAATAGAAGGTAAAGTCTTATTAAAGATCACTTGACCAGAGTATGGAAGTAACTCTCGTTTAACCTTCAAGATCTTGCCAGGAAGAAATACGATTAAATAGGAAACCTGTTAGTGATTAAAAAATATGAGGATTTTGGCATTGCGATAGCAGGAAAAGAAATGGTAATTGAGTTTTCAGACAAAACAGATGTTTCAAGTATAAAACAATATATCTAGGTTTTGCCTTAAAATAAAGATTGATTATCCTTATTAAATAGACAATTCTTTAGAGCATTTTATTAACATTTGCAATACCTTATTACAAACAAAACTCGTCTTGTTACATCAGTTTTTCATAGAATATGTGCCGATCTTGCTTAATGTTTGGGAAAATTTTATTACAGGAATTATCAATATGCTCTACGCTTTTTGTATCGTCTTTTTCAATCGGTAATTTCTTGACTGATCCCATAACATTCTGAACCTAGTACTGTGGGTCCTCACCTCAACGTGCTCAGCTACCACATCCTCTTGAACCGCTCCCTTTTTTTTACAGCCATTGGATTAGCTGAAAGTAGTATATTGCAAATAGTTATTCAGTTTTATTATTATTAGTTATTATTTGTAGATATCTTTTAATCTTTTGTTTGATTAGCTGTCGTTTGACCTTGTACTGTTCTCAGCCCTGATGAAGCCCTGAAATCCTAGCCGAAATGTTGGCACTAATAAATAAGCTTTTACTTATTTGTATCCTTCACTGACCGCACACCCCACCATTTTCTCCTTTCAGGTAAATCTTTTTTATTCTGCCTCCCTCTATTATTTTAAAAAATATATTAGACCTATATGTATATGTATGTGAATGAAGATTAGGTTTAATCGTTATTCATTAGCATCGAATATTCACTAGATCAGATAACAAAAAAACACCTTTAAGGATGTATTAAATAACTCGGAACTATCAATTTAAGAAGCACAAATACAGAAAATGTCAGAGAAAGGATGATTTCCATTAGCAAGTGTGAGTAAACGTCTGCCACCTCGTGATATTAAATAAAATATAAACTGCGTTTAAACTACCTCATATCTAGTTTAATGCTTATAGTGTAACAGTTAAAAGCAATTACAGATATGAGCAATTTTCTTTGCAATGTTTCTTTTGGAGTCAGAGGAGAGATGCCACAACCTCAGGAATGCTGAGTACTGTCGCCATATAAAAGAGTTTAATTTATTGCATATTACAGCGGAAGTACTTTAGAAAATATTTCTATTATACAACTTAGAGCGAAAAAAAAACTTTTTTTTTTTAACTTTGCATATTTATCACCACCTACCATAATATGAACTAGCAATTAGTAAAACTTATGACATTAATTACATGTACATATGTTAGAGACTTTATTTTTAAATTTAATAGTATAATTTTTTTTTTCAATTTAATATTTTAAATTGACATGGTAATTTTTACGGCTTGATTATTGACATGTGACGAAATAAAACTAAGGTTTGTTTTTACATTATCAATTATAAAATTAGTAAAATTGATAATTATTGGTAGCTGTGGCATGCGTAATCCTAGCGCATATGCCGAACTCCGTATGCCAGAAACGGCGAGGAAGGGGGAATTAAAAAAAAAAATGTTGACAGGCACGGCACGCTGCCACCCTGCTACCGTGGTATTACCGTTTAAATAGTAATACCATAATAAAATTATATTTCATAAATATGGTTTTATTCAAGTTTAACATTAATTTTTATATACTAAAATTTATACAAATATATGTGTAATTTTAATACATATTTTTCCCCTACAGTTTGGCAATACAATACCAATTTAATAATGAATTTTGTTTTAGAAACTATTTTCACAGCTCCTAAGAAATCTTTTCCTTACAGCTATTATAATTACTTTCTGAGTTGGATAATTACTTTCTGCAAATTGGATAAACTTAAAATTCTTTAAATTTAAGCTACGCAATTTTCTTTATACATTTCCACTAATAACAGGATTACGTTAGCTCATGGGATGAATGACCAAGTCACGAGTGGAACCTTTTATTCTGTAACTTCAACTATGCCATGGGCAAAATTAAGAAGAAAAAACTTGATGAAATAATTAAACAGATGACAATAACCACTACAGTTTGGGGTTTCATAACTTCCAGGAAGCGCGGTTTGTGGTTGATAGTCACGCCTTTAACCTTTGACCCGAGTTAACAAAATCGATTCCTTAGACAGTTGTGAGGATAGGCACGGTCACCTATATCGGGCGCTGGAAGCGGTTTTCTGCCTTTATCATGCTGCATTATATGCATGTGATGCAACTCTGCATAACTAAAGTTTAAATGTATAACTGGGTTAGTTGGATTTGAGGAACATAAAGATTGTTGCCCGATATACAACGGTATAACCTAAGTATTGTTTTAGTAAAGATGATAAATGAGTGAAATGGTAAAAAAAGCTGGTGATTTCTAATTTATTTTAATACGATGAAAATTTCTGATCATCAGAAAGTTTAAATATTTCTCCTTTCTAGTAAATATTAATATTTTCTTAAATAATTTTTTTTAAAATTATGAAGTGACTTATTTCAGTTGTTTAGGAATTTAATATGCCTTAATTTTATTAAATATGAAATTACTGATTAGTTTTTTCGTCAATTTTTTTTAACTACAGTTGATCCTTAGAACTCATCGTTACCATTCCCTAAATACCTTTTTTTTTTTTATTTACTACACTTTTTTATTATTTAATGATTTATTTATTACTATTATGAATCCCAGATTCGTAAATGATGTTTTTTTCTGGGAAAACCGCGTGCTGTTGGCATCTCTTTTTGCCCTTTTTCTTCTAATTAATGATTTATTTATTACTAATTTAAAAAAATAACTATTTTCTAATAGTAAGAATTATTTTTCATTTCAATTAAATACAAATATTAGTAACTTCAGAAGTGAGAAAGCAAATGATAATGTAATATCTCTCTGCGATGTTCTTCCTCAGGTAAAAGCTTTACTTTTCTGTTACTCTAAGGAAATATTCAGACTATATTACATTTTGCACAAAAATCACAGATCATCAAACAATGAATCACGGAACTCGACATTACCATCCATCATTTTGAGTCAAGAACTTACTTAGCCCATACTTTGGCCACTTATCATCTAAATCCAATAAATTATTACTATTAAAGTTAGAGGATCATTATAAAGTGTATCTTAGGTATCATACCAAATTGATTAATTTTTATTTTTATCAAAAATAAAAGCATTCAACAGGTTTGGCAATATAACTAGTAAGACTACTTGCTTACTGCCAGGTCTGAGATCAAGGCTTTGTGTTCGGAATCTTATTCTCGGGGTAATGATAAAGCTAGCTTCAAGGAAGTTGTAATTTGAAGTTGTTGAGCTAATTTTAGTAAATTTTTTTTTCCAAAAAGCTTTTGCAACAAGGATAATTTCTGATAACTTGCAACGGTTTTGCACGATATGATCACTTCTTCAAGAACTCCTATTTAATACGGGTAAAGTCTGTAGTTAGCTCTTTACCCTGACTTGTGGATGCAGCGTTAACAGTAGTACCTAGCTTTATTACATCAGGGCATCGTGGAGCACGAAGCAGCGAGCTACTGTAACACTAGCATCATGTTTACCTCCATCTCAGATCCTCCTTTTGCAACATGCCATGTTGAAACTAAATCAATGATTACAAACAAATAAAACGGTTTTATCTACAGATTTGCAAGTCCATTCTTTTTTTTTTTTTACAAGGTCCAATCACACGCAGGCTTTCATCATAGCACCTGCTTTTTCTTGTGTCAATAATTGATATGAAAAATGCCTAAAAGGTTATATTATATACTACCTTGTTATTTTTATTAGTACACTTAAATTCAAACACTAACAATATATACGCTCTTTCCAATGTTAGTATTACAGTTCATATTTTACTTATTTATATGTTTATATTATGATCCTGAAAAAATTCGAAGGAAGTCGATTTTTCGATGAAAATACACGTTTTGAGTCCTTATAACCAACTTCCAAAAAATAATGTGAATGTAAGCCAAGCTCAAAAGTGAAAAAGTCATACGAACATATAACATATTTAAGGCGGACTTATACCAGATATGTGACAGCAACGTTTTCCATAAAATTGACCAACCGGAAGTTTCACTATATAAAATCGATTTTCCACATTATTTTCTCGATTTTTCCCAAAGCGGCTTTAACGATTTTTATAAGAATCGGCCTGTCAATGGACAATAAATGTTCTTTGATATCAACTAGCCAATACCACTGAAGCGAGAGGGTGCAAGCGGTATAGTAAAAGCTCACCAGAGCGCCATTTTTGTATATTAATAATTTCTGTACATACTATTAACCAATATCTGTACAATGAATAATAAATGATAACAATGCAATGCACGAACCTATCTCAAGCAGACATGGCTTCTCGGTCACAGCCGCATGGACTAGACCTATAAATAAGGGACTCAAAATCCCCCAAATAGATCGTAGATCCACATCCTTTCCTGGGTCTAGTCATGGCACAGGTGGCGTATACACTGCTTGAGATAGAGAAGTTCATTGCCAATCTATTCTCGTAAAAGTAATTTCTGTACGCACACCTAAGACGATGGCCAATCTCCTCTCCTTCTTTCCAGCAATCTTAGTCCGTCGCTTCATCTCGGCAACTAAGATTGTAACC
>NW_027110155.1:1512478-1519641 GCF_000696795.3 Halyomorpha halys
TCATCTCGGCAACTAGAACTGTTACTCTGCCTCAGACTCTCTCACCTAGACCTCCTCTACCTAAGTCAGTGTCCAGGGCTCATCCCCTGGCACGGCCTTCCTTTCTAACTAGATATGAATACGTCTTGTCGTGGGCCTTCTGTAAAGAGTATATCAGGCTAGAGAAATCGCCTAAGACCAGACAACCCCGACACCACTATTGAATTAGTCTGACAGGGCTTTCTCTTAAATAATGATTTTATTGTTAAATCGTCCTCTTAAGAACCTTTAATTTTGTTTGTTTGAAACAAATAAACCATTCTTATTCTAGGACTAGGTACTTTCAGAGCAATTCCAAAAATAATTTTAGTTTTACAATGCCATATATGGCCAATAAAAACAATGTGGCCACACTTAATTATAACTTATATTAAAATTGTACATAAATAATTTTAAATATAGAGAGGAAACAATAAATTAATTAAAAACTAACTGATTAAATACATAAAAAAGTAGTTACAAAATATTGAACAATATTATGAACAACCGAAGGAGAAAAAAAGAAAACATCTGATTCGAAAAACCTGAGACCGCTTCATCTTAATTTATTGCATTCCTGCATTGTTATATTTTGTTAAATTGTTGTATTCTAGGGAGTAAACATTTTTTATTCGTTATTCTTACCTCATGAAAGCCTTAAATACGAATTTTTATAGTAACAGAAAAATACATAATTTCCGTTCAAACTTTTCACATTCCCCGGTCTTTAGATTTGTTTTCGAAAATCACATAATAGCAATAACTTCAACACGGCCCACGTGTACGGTATGTAAAAGCTGTGTGTTGCGCCCACTGCGCATATTTTGTAGAATTATAATATACCATTTACAAAATATACACCATAGTAAATTGTCCAGAGAATTCGTAAGGGAAAAAATTAATTTTCCATGATGAAAGCTTCTTTACTTTCTCAAAATTAAAACATACTGGTTGTGAATAATATCATGGTATGTATGATTTATAAGTTAGGTAGCTCAATGTTCTTATTTCGCATAATGAAAAAAAAAAAAAGGAAAAACAGCCCAGGATAGAAATATTTTTTTTTAAAATAATTTATTTATTGTTATTTACAACTGTATACACATATATGCAACAAGTGAATTTGCTGTAGGTGACATAGTGACATGATAAAAACATGTGGAGAATCTACCCACTGATAGAACTCCAATAACATTTCTAGAGAAGAAGATATCGAGGCCATCTTCTTTTCAGACGCCTGGGAGGGTTATTAGGTAATGAAGGAGAAGCCAGGTTAGAAACAAGTGGATTTGGATGGTTGAGAAGTTTATTATGGAGAAAACGGTGGAAATATAGATATGAGATTTTCGAGCGGATTTTAATCTCACTAATTTTCTTTCAACTTTGAAATAAAATTAATACAGCTTTTTAAACAAAATAATGGCCAGCCCTCGTTGACTTACTTTAAAGTCAGGTAAGAATCTAAACTTGTATTTTGCAGATACTTTCGAAAACCTGTAGAGATTACTAAAAATATGTGTTATGTTCAATTAGTTGTTCAATGAAATGTTCATGTAATTCTGAAGAAAAAAAAAATGCCTTATACAAATTCAAAGTAATTTTCAGCCCATGCAATTAAGGCAAAAAATGGCCATGTGTCACAAAATTATAGAAAAGTAGGATTCTAGTCAGTTGCTAGGACTTCACCAAAGGAGTATTTTCAGATAATTCCCCGCCCCTACCACTTGAGACTGCTTTGCCAATTTACATAAAAATAATTTAGGATGCGTCAGTTTAAAACATCACTACTGTGAAGCTGTCAGAATTATATTTTCTATGACAATCCTTCATTGAAAATATGTTTTTAATTGAAAATTCTAGAGTTAAGTAAAAAATCTAGAATATTTAACAAAGTCGAATTCACGAGCAAAAAAACTTAGGTTACCATAACTTAGACCAAACAAGTTCTATTTAGAAATTCTCAAAAAAATAACAAAAAGGATAGTGTGATACAAGTCATGAACATCCTGTGTTTTTACTTTCGTCAATTAAATATACAATGTTAATACAATTGTTTTTCTATATAATATTTATATACAATTGTTAACGTAAAAGTAATTTCAATGAAATATTACCGTTACTTTTTTTCTGAGCTATAACATTAAATTAACCTAATACAGAAGCGGTAGCTCAGACGGACTTTTTAAGAGTTTTATGATTTCGCCGAGATTAACTAAACTGGTAATCAATTTAACGTGAGTTTAAAACCTTTAAGTATCAGTTGTGTGTACCAAAATAATAATTACCGCCGTTAATATGCGAGACCAATCATCCCTAATGACACTTAAGGATCTCCGTAGCCTCAGAACTAATGCCTTTTCTCAACTGATGCAACCAAATACCAAGGACGATTAAAATTCTAGAATATGATTGGTCAGGTTGCCAAGGCTGTTCTGTGTCACCTCTTCTGATTGGCCAGTTCTAAATATGGTAACCCAAAAGAAGTACTCATCTTGGGCGGGTCCAGGCGATCCCAGTTACAAATTTAGGCTAGCCCAGATGTCACAATCGTCCATCTTATTTTCCACCTGGGTGGATCTTAAATGTCAGCGAGAAACAAATTGAGTAATTTTAAATTAATGCTATAATTTCCATAGTGGACTGCCTAAATAAGTTAAAACGTCTGTTAGGGTTATTACCACGTGTGTGTGTGTGTGTGTGTGTATGTATAAATTGAACAATTTGATTTTGATAAAAAAAGATCAATTCTGTCATTATAAAAGAAATAATATAATATAAGCCATCACGTAAGTTTTTATCCTAAATTTGTTTTACAAACTTGATGATTTGACCCTAAGCATAATAAGTATCAAAATAATAACATAATAAGTATAAACATAGTAATAATTATTATTTAAAACTCTGGGGTAAAAGATTATTATTTGAAAGAACGTTGTGTAAAACATAATTGTTGATAGTTATAAAGAAATAATCTTTTATTTTTATTTTTTTATTTTATTTATTTATTGAGATTTACAACTGTATAAAAAATACAACCAGTAAATTTGATCATAATGACATAATGATATGATACAGGATGTAGAGAAACTACCCAGTAGTAGAACTCTAAAAACAGTTTACAATATAAGGTCACGAGGCCATCTTCTTAGAAATAATCTTAAATTGAAGTTATATATTTATTTGGTTTTGATAGATTCATGGATAGTTCCAACAAAAATCATATGTTAAAAAAATATTTATTTTACTTTAATAATTATTGGTCTTAAGAGATTTGAAATATTTGACATTTAAAAAAAATTTGGTTTGCGGTCAAGAAAACAATTAAGAAATATTTTTCAATTATTTCTATATATCCAACCTTTCGACCATCATTACAGGTCTTCATCTAGGCTGTTGTTATTATGTGTACAGAATAAATTATTCACAATCATCTGGGATTTATTAATCTTTCACACCTCCACCATTACCAACAGCCCTGATAAATAACTATCTACACTTTGGGCCGAAACGTTGGCCGTCTCGAAATCCTATTTTATTTTTTTTTTCAAACCTCTTTATTTTTTATATGGTTAAAGAATACATAATAATATAATCCTATGATAATAGGCAGACTTATCTTACCTTTAAAATATTTACTAAAAGCGAGTAGAACAGCAATTTAGAACTTTTGTCGAGCCACAATGTAAACTCAACTAAAACTAGAAATCAGCAATGTACGAGTAACTGGGTCGTTTCATGTGAAATATCAGTTTTCATGGGAAAGGTCATTTATTAAAAGAAAATTTCATGAAATAAAAATATTATTATTTAAAATATTTTCCCTCATTTTTTATACATGTCCCCTACGTATAGGGTAGTTAACTTATTAATCCTAGAACTGAAAAAAATCATTGATACATTATGACATTACATATTGCATTACGATTTGAATATATTAGTTTCACCTTTAGGCAAAAAGGAGAAAAAAAGTTATTCCCACTATTGACCACCACACAATTCCTTTGAGTTGGTCATACAAATCTGTGTTACCAACCAAAATAAATTCAAACCACTGGCGAATGACCTGTTCCTTGCAACACACTTCGCCAATTGGTAATGGTTTTTGCAGATTGGGCTGCAGAGTGTATATATTGTATACATATATTTTTTTTTAATAATCCATTTACTGTTATTCACAACTTTATACAAATACATACAACAAGTAAATTTGCTATAGGTGTCATTGTGACATGATACAAACATGTGAAGAATCTACCCATTGGGGCCTATCTGGACAGAGTTGAGCTTTGGGGCTCCACTAAACCATCAAATTCCTACCGAATCCAATCCAGCCCAAAATCCTTCGTAAAATCTTTAATGCTCCTTACTTTGTCACAAATGAAGTCATCCATCATGACCTCAATGTCCCATATGTTGCCGATTTGGCCAAAACCAGATACCATTCCTTCCGTGGAAAACTTTCCAACCACCGAAATCCACTTGTTTTTCTAACCTGGCTTCTCCTTCATTACCTAATAATCCTCCTAGACGTCTGAAAACAAGATGGCCACGAGATCTTCTCCTCTAGAAATGTTATTGCAGTTCAATCAATGGGTAGATTCTCCATATGTTTGTATCATGTCACTATGTCTCCTATAGCAATTTGAAATGACCCTATACTTTGTTACCTGCAATATTACGTTTTAATATTTAAATGTTAAAATGTTCATTTAAGGCAATTATGTTAACAGTCATCATATCACAAAATGGCCACAGCACTAAAGCTTTGTCCAAATGGGTTGATAATTGCTGAGTTACTTTCACATCCGTCTCTCACCCGTCAATTATCGATGGATGTTTTTTCTTCTATCGCATTCATCAGCTGTTGGTGTAATCACATTGGGACACTATTGTCTGTCAGCAAGGTGCGCCAATACAGGCAATTCTCTGTTATTCTTCCAGTTACTGCCATCAACCTGTCATTTGAAATTTAAATAAGTTTAAATCTACGGTTTGAGCGTTTATAACAGGAATGTAGAACGTTTTAATTGTTAAATAAGAGATTAGCTTTGCTGTTTTCGAAACAAGATTGTATTTTTATAAATCTATCAAAGACGTATTAAATAACTGGTTATGTTTGACCGCTTATATATACCACTTAGGCAGTAGTTACCTAACGTGTATCATCAGTTTTTTTTTATGTGTATATGAATTCATAATCAATTATAACTTATAATTAGAATACAATTAAATTAGATTTAATTCTAATTGATCTTCAGAACAAATGGATTATTCAGAGAATACAGAATAAAATAAGTACAAAATATAAAATTGGAATCAATTCCTGAGTATATTAAATTCCTTCACATGATGTAATTGAGCAATTAACATATTTGATTCTTATTATAATTGAAAAATTATTATCGTGCATATAATTTGAATGAATTTAATATACTCATGCCAGATTTTTTGTGTTTTTTCAATTGATTTTTACAACATATTCCAGGAGAGAGAATATAAGTTTTGAAAATAAATAGAATTTTATTAATGAATAAATAGTAGAATTTTAATTATCAATAAAACTGTTATTCATGAGAAATGGATATATTACATTTTATAGAATACTCATTACTTAAAATATAAATTATACTACGATATAAATGATTTAGTCTTACGGTTTCTTCGGTAATTTATACACATCAAGAATTGGCAATTTCGTAAAAAATGACGAAGAAGTAAGACTCCGTCAGGGATATTATATTATATTCTTTAAATTTCGATTATCGTTGTACCGCTTAGTATTATTTTAGTACAGGAAACAATATGGGAATAACATTGATTACTTGCTAATATAATATTAAGAGGAGCGACGGTAGCAACGCGCTTGTCTACCAACCCAAGAGCTGTGAGTTCGAGCCACGGCCCCACCTGTGTTTTTTTTTTCAAGCATAAATTACACTCACTCACAGCCTCCCCCTGGGCATTTGTGGGGCTCGTTAGCAAATGGGCGTCACTCACAAAAAATAGGCATGGGAGTGACAAACCCACCCAATGAAATCGCCACGAAACGCGCGATGTATTTCCTTAGTATTCCTTAGTTCAGCACAAGACCCAGGACCTCCACGCTCTGTCGCGCCAATAATAATAGTAATGTAAAATTAACAAAATTCATTAATTTTTAGGGACAATCCCGGTTTATAGACTAAATGTTATTTAAAACAGCACATAATAACGCGTTCAATATTTAGTCCCTTTTTATAAAATTAAAACAAAAAGTAAATTACTATATTTAAAAACAGGTTAGCGCCAGTAATGTGACGATAAAATTCATCAACTTTTAAGGAGTCTTTATAAGAATGTTTGATGAGTATAAACAATAAAAATGATGTAACAAACTTTAAAAAGTGGTTTGAGCTGAGTCAATGAGACAAATGATTTAATTGTTTCATTAACTGTTATAGCCTCGAAAAAAGTGATAAGAAAGAAAGAGAAAAATTGAGACCAACAAAATGCACTTCTCTAACACCTACTCAATTTACAAACAATCTATCATCCCTCAAATTTCACAGGGGCAGTGGAGGTGCTGAAAATACTAAAAATTGGAGAAAAAAAAAAAAAAAACATGAACATTACTAAATTTTGATTGAAATTTATCCACACCTTTATGGAATTTTCCGCCTACATGACAAACCTTCGTACTAAATTTTCATCATTGCTGGATATGAACAAATGCACTAGGGTGAAGGGGAGAAAAATAAATATCAGAAATATCCTAAAACTCCCAAAACCTTTGAAAGTGCAAAGATCTATTATTTCAGGAAAAATGTGACAACAATAGTAAATCCTACAACACATAGTACATGTGCATCTACGCCGAAATGGTATTAGTAAAATGGTTAATGTTTACAAATTTTATTAGCTAAATTTTTGCTGTTTTTTTATTGTTGTTGTTTTATTGTTATTTTTGTTGTTGTTTTGATGTCTATAGTTGATACTGGTTAATTGCGAAATAGAATGACCTAAAATTACCAGGGCATTCAAAAAGTCCTGTCGTTTTTCGTTTGTTCGTTGTTTATTTTGATTCTAGAGTGTTTGCTAATTAATTCCGTTCAATACAACTTTTATCCATGTAAACACAAATGTTTATACTTTATGAATAGGAGGCT
>NW_027110155.1:1520606-1539010 GCF_000696795.3 Halyomorpha halys
TTATTTTTGCAGTAAAAATCAACAGTTTTTTAAGGAAGGAATTTGGGCTTTACCATCTCGTTGGGAGAAGGTTACCGACTGTAACGGTGGATATTTTGATGAATAAAGGTGATTATTTGAAAATATTTATTTATTTATAATTTCCCCCAAAAAAACGACAGGACTTTTTGAATGACCTGGTACTAACGCAGGTGCAAAGTCAAATATTGTAAATGGACATTTTTGTTGAAAAATGCTTTTGTTATGATATTTTGCTTTTGACCTTTCAAATATTAGACATTAAAATGTTAGTATCACGTTAAGTCAGCTTTAAACCCATTTTTGAAATGCAGAAAGAAATAACCCTTAAATTTTAAGGCTATATTTTTTATGACCTCAGAAACAAAAAATAGCCTTTATTTACATTAATTTATTGTTTTTCAATCTCATTTTCTGAAATATATTTTCATTGAATAGGGTCAAAACTACAATAAATTTCTTTAAACAGGATATAAAATTTCACTTAAATAATTTTCTCTTTTTTTATTATTATTATTATCTTACCCTTCGATCTTATTTGCAAAATTACCTAATTTATACATTTTTTCTGGCAAACAAATTACAGCTTTTATTCGTTTACAGCTTATAAACACGTGGTTTAATAGTTTTATTTGACTTTTATTTAAACTTTTGTATAGTCAACATGTGTGAAGTCGTGATAACATGTGATTTGACTGGTTAGGGATTAAACAAATTATATATTTGTTAAAAAAATATATTCATTTTACTTTTTATAAATGTGCTACTTCCAATGTGTCCATTATCAATTATTAGTCTTAAGAGTGGCCTATTTGAAATATATGACATTTAAAAAAGTAGGAGATTGCCTGGATTGCGGTCAAAGAAAAATAAGAAATATTTTTCTATTTATTAATAGCCAACATTTCGACCTTCATTACAGCTCTTCATCTGGGCTATTGTGGTTGGTGCAGGTGTACAGAATGATTAAATCACAATCATCCTTCACACCTCCACAACTCACACCTATCTACACTTTGGGCCGAAATGTTGGCCGTCCCCAAAATCCTATAAGAGACAGACTTATCTCATCTTGAAAATATTTTAAAATTTCTATTTTCTATTATCTACTAAAAAATAAATTTTATTTTGAGGTTTCATTACTTGTTTGGCTTTTATATGACTAGATTACTTCTACACTTTCTTGAAAGAAAATAAATCGTAAATATTTTGATATACTTGAGTTAAAGTTTAAGTGTTCGTTTTATTATGTTTGAAATGTTTGTTTTATATAAACAATATTTTTTCATAATCGCTTCCTCTATTGCAGGTATATCCGCTTGGTCTAAAAAGAAATAGATGTTACTCTTTAGACAGTTGAAGGGCCCTAACGCCGAATCCTATGTAGATTACACGTTACAAGTTCGGCCTAATCATAGGTATACACCTCATCTCGTGTCGAATAATAAATAACCTATTATTTTAAGGTTTTTTGGCACTTTATCTTCACCGCCCATGTTTGCTATAGAAATGCTCGTTTCTCAAGATCCGAGAACCATAAACCACAAAAGCCCGGAGCTATGTAATTATAGAATAAGGTAAGATATGTGGTGCTAGGCCGAGAAAACTGACAAGGTAACTCCGGTTGTTATTAAAAACGGACATAAGTTCAAAGCGGGCCATTGAGCAGTTGACAGTTGGCATTTGGAAGTTTGGGAGGGGTCTGGAATAATTAGACCCAAATGCCTCAATGGGCTTGGCAGTATTTTTCCAGTCATCTCTTTCAATTTGAGCTACTCAAGTGCTTGCAATCGCACTTAGAGATTCTTAAAAACAACCTTATTACTAATATTTTAATGTTACATAAATTAACTAAATTTTATTTTGTTTATATGTTAGTTATAGTCAATTAATACTATTATTATACGCCAAAATAAGAGGGACAGGATAAATTAGATTCGGCGGAGCGAAAGCTTGGAAGAACATGGATGTTTTAGGTTCATCTCGCCCAGAAGACATAAGAGATTAAAGATAAACTTTTGGTCCCTTCTTGTTCCCCATTTATTGAGTATTTTAAATTAAGTCTCAAAACACTCTTTATGATTTTTTTCGTTTCGGCTATCAAGCACAATCTTAAATATAAAATTACTCCTCAGATCCAACAATTTATAGACTTCTTGCAGGCTATTCTGCCCGGGTCATTACTTTCAGTCAAATCACCATATTTTGTCTCTTTCCCATTAAATTTTAAAACTTTTAATTACAGATTAACTTAACACTATTATCATTATCTTATCACACAATATTGTTAATCTTTTTAATATTTAAGACTTAACTTGGATATATATTATTTTATTTTAAACAACAAAACCCAATCCCAAAAAATCGAAAGATCGTTTGAAAGTTTTTCTAACGAAAACGGTCAACGGGAAATTTTTGACGAATTCTGAACTGAATTATTTTTTTTTAATATTATAGTACAAGAGCCGGGAAGAAAAAAACGCAGTTATCTCACCCCAATTTTTGATTACTCCAATAAAAAATATGTATAATTGCTAGTAAAAATTGATGAGTCTACCAAGTATAGGTAGGGAGATTAAAAAATCGCGGCTGTTTCAAAACCTTAAAAAACATTGATTTTTCATTCGGAGCTCTATATCTTAAAAACTACCAACAACAAGAGAAAACCTAAGAGAACATTATTTAAAGAAGAGTAAATTTGCTGAAATATTAGCTCTAAAAGAGCTATTTACGTACAATAGTTCTCGAGCTATAGCTTTTTAAAAAGTAAAATCTACTGAAAGATTAGTAGTTAGTTAATTTATTTTGAGAAATCTATATCTCAGGAACTATGTGACGTACAGATGTCTATTAGCACTCAAATTAAAGCTAGTTTTATGGAATATAAAGAAATTTATGACCTTTACCATTTTAGGAATAGTAGATTTCATGATATTAGCTAAAATAAATTGATTTATAGTTGTTCGGACAATAAATTTGATTTATGAAAAACTTTATTTCAGAAACCATTGGACATACTGATGTCTGTCAGCGCTCAAATTAAAACTAGTTAAATTTACTACAAAATAGTTAATTATGTTTATCTTTGTATGAGTAGTAGTTTATATGATATTCACATATGAATATAAATTTGGCAAATGAAAATTTGTCCGAACAACTATAAATCAATTTATTTTAGCAAATTTCATGTAAACTATTACTCCTACGAAGATAAACATCATAAACTACTTTATATCTCATTAAACTAGATTTAATTTTAGTGCTGATAAACATCTGTACGTCAAATGGTTTTTGAGATATAAATTTACTAACTAGTGACCTTTTAGCACGTCCCATACAACATTTTGAAGAAATGTTGCGTTTTAAAAAGCTATATTTCGAAAACTATTTAACGTAAATAACTCTATTATGGCTCATATTTTAGCAAATTTACTTTTCTTTAAATGACGTTCTCTTAGATTTTCTTTTGTTGTTTCTACTTTTTAAGACATAGACCTCCGAATGAAATTTTGTTTTTATATCGCTTTGAAACAGCCACCATTTTTATTCCCCCTACCTATACTTGGCAGACTCATCAATTTTGACTATTAACTATACATAGTTTTCATTAAAGTAATCAAAAGTTGGGGTGAGATAACTGCCTTCTTTCTCCTCTTGGGCTCTTGTACTATTAGAATATTGTTTTTTCGGCTTTAATGGTCCTTAAGTGTCTTAAAACTGTTTAAATAATGAGATAGATGGAAACAGATAAATCTAATTCAATTTAGTATTTGAAAAAAAATATATAGATACCTAAGTAATAATAATTTGTATTACTTAAGTATCTATATTTTTTTTATATAAAAAAAGAATTCTATATCTATTTAGTTATTCTGGAAATTAGCATTTTTCTTTTAATGTTTTGTTTTTAAGGGAAACCATGCATTAAATGCATTACCAATGCAGTAAAAGAGATCCCACTCACCACGATGTCCCATCTTCCCCTGATATCAACCTCAAACAGCCATGGGGCTTAGAAACAAAAAATCATTACATCAATTTGACATTTAAATAATCAAGAAATTCGTAAAATAAAAAAAGATAATATACCTTCTTTTTTTAAAACTCATTTGTATGCCTAAGAGTTCTTCAGTATTTTTCCCAATGTTTAAGCTAATTCTTTCTCCCAAAAACATTTTTAATTGTTTTTCTATAATATTCATTTCGACTAATTTAAAAGAATAATTGAATAGTTAAAATTGAACAGCATTGGTTTCATTTATTCATTTATTTTTATTATTCTTACTCCGAATATACGAAACTCTGTAGTAGGACACAGAGTAGGTGCCTTCTAGTCTTAAATCACGCCAACTCTGGTGGAATTATACGCCTAACATAGTGAAAGAAATCAATGGCGCTTAGTATCTATATAGAGTGAAACCAAGAGATTAATAAGCTTTTTATTTAAAGTGAAATAAAAGTAGTGACATTGTTGCAGTAATCCATAAAGATTTCCAGTGCCATGGTGACAATGGATGGTTAACCATCGATAACAGTGTTTATCAGTGTCATAAGCTGTCACAAAACATCGGTATTAACAAATTTAGATTCTGCTAGATATGGATGACAACGGGTCTTGTACTACGATAGAGATCTGAAAAGTAGAAAAATGACTACCGAAACTCCAGTTGCGACATATAACAAATCGAAACTCATATCAGTGAGATCTTAGACAGAACCACTACCAACGCAAGCTACGAACCCACTTATCTTCCTGAAAGTGTTAAAAACTGTTCAGCACTTATTGGATTTATTTTCATAGTTCTTTGTTTCCTTTTCTTTTTATAGGATAACACGTTATTTTCAGTTTCTGCAAACTAGGTTTACTATGATATTTACTGTTAAATTACCACCTTTACTTATTTATTAATTATTTTCTATTTTTTTCTGTTATACTTATTTCTAGATATTCAGTATATTAAAACGAGGTATGCATGCGTATATGTGTATAAATAATATAAAATAAACCAGATAAACAGGGTTCCTATAAATAATAACAAACACATGGTATCTCAATAAAAGTGCGATCAACGCCGTACTGCAAACTTAGGGAGTACACCTACTATAACCACATAATTATTTTATAAAAAAAATAAAATAATTGGGTTTGAACCTAATTTAAATACTACATATTATACAAAAATCTTTATGGAGATTAAAGAGACTGATTGGTCAAGCAGACATGAATTCAGGGAGCTAGAAGGTGTCTACAATAATTATATTGTTATCTCATACAGTGAGAACAAGTAATTACCCCTATACCTCATATGCCAAAGTATGAAATAAAGTGCTCTGGTGAAATTTAACACTGGCTGGAGGTTATTAAAAATAAAATGTTTACTGAAAAGAAAAACAATTCAATTTTCTTTATATCAATTATTTACCTCACCGTATTCTTTGTTTCTCTTATTTTACACATTTAACCGCCTGTGTTTATTTATGATGTGTTTTGTTTTTATTCGTTTTAGTTTATACTTAATTATTTCATTGTATTTTTTAATTAATATTATTTATTTACTTTCTATTTTTAGTGAGTTGTATATATATGGTATGATTTTGTACTTACATACATCCCTAATACTTACAGCCGTTGAGTATAGCAGAACGTTATTAATAAAAGTTATTAAAAAAAAAAGTTTGTTTTCCATCCCTTTCTCTCTTCATTCATCTATCTTTTTTCTTTTTGTTTTATAAATTGATATTAATTCGATTATTTATAATCGAAAATAGATAAGATGCTTATAAATTACCATTATTTTTTAAAAATTATAATTGCGTTAAAAAAATATTTAATTCACTCTTCTATATATTCACAATAAAATTATTTTACGTTCTCAATATTTCTACTTGTGAGGGATTAATTGGCCAGAATTCTTATGACTTGCTGAAGGTCGAAGTATCGCAATTATAATTGCTTCGTAGAAGCCTGAGCTATTAAGAAAGAAGAAGTAATAAAATAATATCGAATCTATTAACAGGATCCTCGATACAATCTTTATCGAACCCCAATCTAAATTAGATTCTTCCAATCTCACCCAATCGATTAAACTTACAATCTTAGATATCGAATTTCATATTCAGACGGTTGTCGTTATTTTTATTATGCCGTTGCTTTATTATTGTTTTAGATCCGTGCGCTATCTTACTGGTTTATGGGTTGTTGGTGTAACAGGTAACTAAGATATTCTAAAGACTCTGGGAAAATAAAGATTCAAAACGTGTAGCTACCGCCACAGATAAGATTCGTGTCGGTATCGCTTATGTTAGTTGGAAGTCGGGATAGCTGGTTTAACAAGTTTATCAAATTCGGTCATCACTCTGTACTTATTTTACGATATTACACTTACGTATTTTATTTTTTACAATAATATATCAACTACTGTCAGATAAATTAATATAGATTTCCGTGATATCTTAAAAAAATTTCGAGTTTAAATAAACATACAGTAGCTTTTTTAAAATTGGTATTCATATTTGATAATATTTGCCTGTCTTTAAAATTGTCGTATCAAATTATTATACTTATAAATACATAATCACCAAAAATGAATGATTACATGTTTCAGTATTGATCTTCACAATGTAAAATTTTAATGCCAACATAATATCTCAGCTGAGAATCATAGTGGCGTAAGTCAGAACTCTATCATAAGTAGAGATTTACTCATTCTAATAGTAATTAGAACTTTTCAAAACTATAAATTATACCAAATTACAACTTTCATTACATCTTTTTCCTGATCTGATCTGTTTTAGATTATTTATTGTTGAATCTTCGACCAAACCCGGCATGTTCCGTTTAAAATTAACGTTAGCTTACGTAACAAATATGGTATTAAAATAAATATCTCCTTTATGTGTATGTAAAAAAACTCTTTCATTTTAGTGTCGTTTGTTTTTTGTTTTTGTTCTTTTTCAACCCTTTCCTGGGCATTTCTTACAAAGGAGAGGGGAAAGCGTTATCATACATGTTAGCCAATTGTAACCAGAGTAGGTGGATAGAGTTTTCATCCCGGGGACCTGTGTCAAAATAAAATTAATTAAATAAAATAAAACAGTATCGATCGGAATCTGCTGAAGTTTCAACTTTTCTAAGGTTACTCCTTAAACCACTCACCTACAATGGTATCTTATGTCGTTTGGTTGTCTTTACTTAGCGTTCAATTATTCGTTGTTTCGTTTTTAACTTAAAAATATATTTTTTTTTTTAGTTTCACTATAAATTTATATAGCATTATAAATTTCTCTAGGTGATACAGTTTTTTTTCTGTGCAAGAGAAACTCACAAACTGCAGAAAACCTGATGTTTTGTAATATAAACCAATGAATCGATGAAGAATAACAAAATCTATCCTTGAAGAAGTTTGTCGGGGGGTGCGGTCAGCAAAGAACAACATAAATAAACAAAACCATATTTATTTATTTTATGCCGACGTTTCGACCTGAGTTTCATGTCTTCATCAGGGCTATAGAACAAAAGAGATAACAACAACATTTAGAGTAACATACAATTGAAAAGGAATAGTATACAAACAAATTTAGAATTATATACAGTCGGCATAAAATAAATAAATATGGTTTTGTTTAATAATGTTGTTCTTTGCTGACCGCACCCCCCGACAAACTTCTTCAAGCATTAATCTACGGTCAACTATCTACACCTCAACAAAATCTATCGAAAGTTAGAACTGAGGAACCCATTAATTACATTTCATATCAGTATTACTAAGTTTTCAATTTTTTTTTTCCTTTTTGTATTCTTATATAAAAAACCAATTATGTAAATTATGTTTTCTAATAAAGAAATATTTGAGATTTGTTAAATTTTACCAGAATAGAAAACTGTGCTACCACTCCTGAACAGCAGGAGGTTAACCTTGTACTAAAACAAACAGTAACTTTTTTTAAGAGCTCAATTTTTAGTTAATCCAGGAAGTAGTGGTTTCTTATCACATTACAACAAAGGATACCTATAATTAACTAAGAACTTTTTTCTAGGAAAAATAGAAATATATATTCATATATAATAATAGAAAACTTTCAACTCGGCTGTCCTAAGACCTTTGAACATGGACATTTTCCGCATACTAGTACATTGCCAAGGAATATTTTGACAAGTTTAAATAAATAAATTACATTTTCTAAAAATGAAATATTTTAGGTTTGTTAAATTTTACTAGAATAGAAAACTGCCCAACTATTCCTGAACAGCAGGAGGTTAACCTTGTACTAAAAAAAGCAGTTTTTTTTTTAGAGTCTCAATTTTTAGTTGATCCAGGAAGTAGTGGTTTAGTATCATATCACAACAAAGGATACCTATAATTAACTAAGAAATTTTTGCTAGGAAAAATAGAAATACAAATTCATATATAATAATAGAAAACTTTATTCGGCTGTCCTAAAACCTTTGAACATGGGCATTTTCCGTATACCAATCATTGCCAAGGAATATTTTGACAAGTTTAAATAAATAAATTACGTTTTCTAAAAATGAAATGTTTTAGGTTCTTTAAATTTTACCAGAATAGAAAACTGCCCAACTATTCCTGAACAGCAGGAGGTTAACCTTGTACTAAAAAAAAGCAGTTTATATTAGTTAATTCTGGACTTTAGGATTGATTGTTAGCTAGAAAGATTAGTGTATTTTTACAAATAAAAATTATTCGGCTGTCTTAAAGCCTTCGAACTATGAGTATCCCGTACACCAGTCATTGCCAATGAATATTTTGACAAGTTTAAATAAATAGATAACAAAAGAAAGAAACTCGTATCATGATCTGAATTAATCAATGTCAAAAATCTCTATGATTAAGACTCTCAACCATCAAGATGCTATTTGTCTTCGTGTCAGAATTCGCAGGCTTCGAATTCTCTCATTAATATTCCGCAAGATAATTATCCTATGAGGATATAAAATATTTCCTACAACAAATGAGAAATTTTTCGTTTATACAACGAAGAAAAAGCTTCCTGCTCCAGCGGCACGAGGTCGATCGCCTTTTTTACTAGTAATTTATTATACCATTTTGGGGGCCGAGCTGTTCCAAAATTTCCAGTTCTGGTTTAGGCTTTATGATTATTAATATTTCATTTATATCAGCGGCCTCCAGCTCATTAAGGATTCGCAATTTGTTCCAATTACTGTTCCGCTCCGCATATATATAGTCGTTATGACAGTTAGATATAATTTTATACGC
Source organism: Halyomorpha halys (assembly GCF_000696795.3). Lineage (NCBI taxonomy): Eukaryota > Metazoa > Arthropoda > Insecta > Hemiptera > Pentatomidae > Halyomorpha > Halyomorpha halys. Next base: position 1,529,861 of record NW_027110155.1, read on the forward strand.
ATGGTTAATGTCAATTAATAAAAAAAAAAAGAAAAATGAATTTGAAGCTTTTAAAAGATAAAAATTAAAATATTATAAGTCTTTAATATGCATGAATCATGTCTTATTATGTTCAAATCACTTCCATAGTCAGAAATAAATGAAGAAGAATGAACCGTCAATAGATCTAATTTACATATGAATTTTTTCGATATAAACTCAGATAGTGGCGCCCCTGAAGGCCACGGGAAAACCTCTTCCAATATCAATAATTTCAAGTTACAATAATCTGCGAACTATAAGGGTTCAATAAGATTCAATAAGATTTAATAAGAATATGTGATTTAATAGAATTTATTCGCACAAAATTTATTAAAATAGATTTAAAACAAAGTACAAGGATCTGCCAACAGTCCTTGATATATTATGGATACTTGTCGCAAATGTTAAAGTACCTAAAAATTCTAGGTAAACAAAAAAAATATAATATCCACACCCTTGTGTGCTTTTAAGAGAGGTAAATATAGTCTACGTAGGACTTATATAAGCTGTTGCGTTCGACTTTAACCATTCTCACAATAACAGGAAAAAATAAACATAATCGAGACGAAAGAAAAAGTGAATATAAGCAAGGTAGATGGTACAAGTTAAACAAAAATGTGGTGGTATAAGTAGCAAAACAGGTAGGTGGTATAAGTTAAACAAAAAGGTGGTGGTATAAGTAGCAAAACAGGTAGATGGTATTAGTTAAACAAAAAGTTGGTGGTATAAGTAGCAATACAGGTAGGTGGCATAAGTTAAACAAAAAGGTAGTGGTATAAGTAGCAATACAGGTAGGTTGCATAAGTTAAACAAAAACGTGGTGGTATAAGTAGCAATACAGGTAGGTTGCATAAGTTAAACAAAAACGTGGTGGTATAAGTAGCAAAACAGGTAGGTGGTATAAGTTAACCAAAAGGTAGCGGTATAAGCAGCAAAACAGGTAGGAGGTATAAGATAAACAAAAAACATGGAAATGGTCATGGATAACCTATAAATTCAACTTTCGTACCAGAATCAGGTTCTACAAACATTATCATGATAACCAAAACCAACACAATTTAAACTAAGATTAGTGAAGTCTCGAGAAAAATCAATAATTATTTATTGCACCTGAAATTTTAACCTTCAAATCTGGCGCTAAACTTTATCGGCAATGATACCCCGGTTAAACCAAGATTTAGACCAAATTTACGTTTGAGTAGGTAACTATACAAGGAACCTTCCATACTTCAAGTTGGATCTGTTATCTAGCGAAAATGTATTGTATTATTCCGTTTTCAAAATCAATAAAATGGATTCAATCAAGATGAATTTGACAGAGGACGAAGACTAATTGTATGAAAAAAAGTATTCCGTACTCCACTAAAAAAATTTTTAAAGTGGTTGGATGAAGAATTTTTCAGCGATTCCGACTGTGAAAAGTGTCTGTTGAATCAATTTTAAATTCAATTGGACCCACAATTTCTAAAATTAGCGATAAGAGTTGCTTAGTCGACACAGAGCTAATGATAATGCCAACAATAAAGTAAGTATAAGAATTTGAATTAAATTATTTTCGGTTTGATTAAATGTTTTTTCAGCCAATGCTAGCACATTTCATGTTTCCATCAAGTTGTGCTTGGTTCACAGCATTTTTTTGTTGCCTTCTTCATATTTTCCAACTTATTTCTAAAATTATAAGACGTCCTTAATTTCACATGTTGGTTTGCGCTGAACCTTTTTTTCTATTTCTTCCGGACAGTCAAGTTTTTATTTGGTGTAACAGTGTCATTTCTATGATACATTTTACATTACATTACTTTTACATGATATATTTTTAACCAATCCTGAGAGAAATTTCCTCCTCTCTGCGGGAGAGATTTTGGCTTCTTTTGTCCATGCTGTAACAACAATTTCAATGTAGTTCCACCAATGAGGAAACAAAATCAACCTTCCCAGTTTTCTATTTACTTTATGTAATCTTAAGTTATTTGAGTTTACATAAAATTTAGCCTCTTGATTCATTAAAATTGGCATTTTTAAAAATAATAATGATTTTTCCTGTAGATGAAATTAATTGAAAAAAGAATTTCATTATTTGTGCTAATTAATTATTTATTATTCAGCGAAAAAAATTGTTATATTCTTATTGTAACTAACATAATAAATGTTATTTACTCTAACTGTGCATACGTAATGGAAAGGAAATACAGAAAAATTTGATAAAATATAATAATTATGAAGTTCAACGAATATTTTATATGAATTTTCGAGAACACTAGCGCAGTTATTTTAGTTTCAAGTAATCTTGTTAACGTGGTTAACAAACCTGTACAGATAGCTAAGTTACCGGAGTATTACTAAACTCTTGGACGAATCTAAGTTATACAAATCTTAGTTTAAACGGAGATTGGTACAACCGGCCCTTAATTGTTAAGATGATCTTTTAATAACCAGAGTTGACATTTCTCGTTATCCGAATAACGACTTTCAAATGCATTCCTATTTGGTAAGAATTTCACATGATGATATTTATGACGAAAAATATTCTCATTGAAATTTATCTAAACTACTGAAAATTCTTTAAGATGGACTTTCTTTTGTCTCTTTAATTCATGCTGTAATTTTATTGAACTAGGTGTTGTATGAATCATAGTCATGCATGAATACCGTACTCTTGACACTATATATAACGGTTAAGAAATTCACTTTCGACAAAAGATCATACCTTATCTCGGGGCAACGATCTACATTGGAGGTTCATAGCTCCTCACACCCGCTACGGGTGATTACTGGAAAACCTCTTTCGTATGATGGATTACTGGGTTCTGACATTCAATGCTCAAGGCACTAGGTCAGCTGGAATAGAAAGGTCAATAATATTTCTAGTACATTTTTAGCAAGTATTAGGTTTAAGACATGTAATGAATGTAATTCAACAAGAACTTTGTGAACGATAAATTTCTTATATATTAGATCTTACATAAGCCAAGATATTCATGGTTGTAAAATGAGGTCACAAATGTAATATGCCTAAAGCGCAGACCACTGCTTATTATTATATTTATTAGTAGCTTCATACTAAGCATAAACAATTAAGAAAATCAATAAATATTTTAGACACAATTTGACTAGAGTTTTTTTTTTTTAATTAAAGGAAGATGGTCCTGATCGAGGTCAAGAAAAACAAAAGGCTATTCAACTATTTATTAATGACCAAGTTTCCGATCCTCACAGCAGGTCTTCAACACAGCTAAAATTTGAAAAGCAGAGGAGGCTAATGTAATAAGAGTGACACATAAATAAAACAAAAACAAACGTGGAGGTATAAAAAGTAAAAAATATAACGAAACTAATAAAAACAGGGTATTTAACAAAATAGAAAAAAACAATTTGAAATAATGTTAACAATATTGTCAGTCAATTCAGAAACCTAATCGTACATCTTTTAATTAATACAGATACAGGACTAAATTTTAATTTCAGTTTAAAAAATTAAAATATTTTTAATCTGAGTACCAGCAGAAGGAAAACACTATTCACTATTATCATGAGTTTTTAAAACAATCGGTTTGTTCGCAAACGTTTAGTATATATTATTATTATTATAAAAACGGATCGTAAAATGATCCTTCATAGTTTTAGATTCAATTTCTTAAATGTCTGGTAGATACCATCAGAAATCTGATGCCTCTATGTCAGTATCTTTACTAATTCTGAACCAAAGTGGTTAACTCGATTGTGGTTCACAATAGGATTTCAATATCGTGTATAAATCAGGCTGGATTTGATATTGCTCACAAAATAAACTATTTCGTTCAATTTCATCTGTCTCAAAAAAAAATTTAGTTTCTTTCTTCTTCTTCTTTAAAAAAAAAAATAAATAATAATAACAAGCGTTTTCGTGGTAATTTATTGAAAAGTTGATCGCCCAACCATATAACTGTAATTAATAGTTAACACATGCAACATAAAAAAAGAATATGAAAGAAAACAGCATTATATAAAATCCTTAACTTTATTTTTGGAATTAGTCTGCTTCATAATCAACATCTTAAATTTTTTCTTTCACTTTTAATTTAAGATTCTGTTCGGGGCCTAGATTTACAAATGCACTGCGTTTTCTATTCCCTAATCTTATCATTTTCTTTCACTAAAAACTCAGGAGAAATATGACAAAATCAACTGAAAACAATATCAGGGACAAAGCATAACAAATATAGAAAAAGAAGAGATAAATTCCCAAAAATGAAAACGCAAGTAAACTGTTCTGTGTTTCTCATATAGACCTATACCACCGTCAGTGCTCGTAGTCACCCATCATCCACACAAGTAACCAAAGGCTAATAATGTTGTCCATTTCGTCCGTTTTGTGCAATTAATTTTATTTTATAAGACGAATTAAAAAAGTAAATAAAAAGTACCCTTTGTTATAAATAAATAAGCGAGAAACCAATATTTTAGTAAAATATTACTATAAAGTTACACGTTTTATATTGTATCGTGTGAATAATGATTTACAATTGATGTTTTGAAACCTACCGACTGTCCTACAGTCTCCTTTAATAAAGTTGATCTCACCCCTGTCGAACAGATCCGCTACCTTGGACTACATCTGGACAAACGACTAACCAGAAATCCTCACACAAGACTAAAAAGACAGGAAACTGCACGTCGATTTCGACTATTACAGCACTTACTAGACGAACGGTATAAACTTCCAACTCATTACAAAAGACTGATCTACATGACTGTAATAAGGCCAATGGACACATGGATTTGAGCTTTGGGGCTCCAGCAAATCTTAGAATTAATCATTATAATCCAAAATCCTTCGTAAAATCCTCAATGCTTCTTACTGTCACAAATAAAATCATATATAAAGACCCTTAATGTTGCATATGTAACCGATCTAACCCGAACCAGATATCATTCCTTCCATTAAAACTCCCTATCCACCCAAACCTACTAGTTTCTAGCCTTGCATCCTATTCTATTCCTAACAATCCTCCAAGGCGCCTGAAACGAAGATGGCAACGAGACCTGCTAGTGTAAAAACGTCATTAGAGTGCTACCAATGTGTAGTTCTCTATACACCTGTATCACTCCAATATAACTGAGATCAAATTTACTGAATAGAATATAATGTACAGTTGTAAATATCAATAAATATATTTTTCAAAAAATTGATATGTAAAATTTTCGACTTGATCACTTGTTTCTCGGGACTACAGATATTTAATACCTATTGAATATATTTCATATAGAATTACTTCAAATGACCCAATTTTGACTGTCGCGTAGCCCTTTTTGGGAAATGTCCATGTTTTCCTGATGGGATGGGCCACTCCCTGTAGAACTAGATCGTGCTAACGATGCTCTAGAAGAAGCCCGAGGACACGCCCCGGGCGTGGGCCCCCGAAATCTGGCGTCCTCGCCCCAGTTGCTTAGCCGAGGATATTTACATAACGTTACTTAACAGCACCCCCTCCAGAACATTTTTATGCCTACTCCTTACATTTTATCTTCCGCACGAACCCTCCTTTCCAAGAGTTATGGCTCTGTGACCTTTCAGGAATCAATAATTGTCATCGCTGAAGAACATCTATCCATTTACTTCCTCAACTGCCTAAGGTGAATAAAGAATGATGGTGGATAAAAAAACAATTTTTCAACCTCTCACTCAGTCTAAACGTTTATCACCAAGTGATCACCAAATCTGCATTAAAAATGTGATTGTAAAATATTTTTTTCATTCCTAACTTTATAGGCTTCTGGGTCTACTAAAAAGCTCAATCCAAAAGGCATTAAGCAGGTCAGAATGGTGATTTAAAAATATTTCATAGAGCAGACAAATTAAAATCTAATATCTGGTGATAATCCTGGCATCAGAAATAATCTTCGGAAGCATTTAAAATTACCCTTTATTGTTTAAATATTAAAATAAGCTGCAAAATTCACGGAAAAAAACTCAATTTAACTAATATTAAATTAAACAAACAGTTGATTTCACTTAAACTTACAAACAGACAACTTGAAAACAGTTGACTTTACTTCCTCGTTTAGATATTTAATAGAACCATAAATTATTCTATGAAAAAAAAAGTATTTGAAAAATTAAATTATTATAATATTCAAAACATGTTTCTCCATGAGATTAGGCATAATGCAATGTAAAATAAATAACATAGCTATCCATCGAGTTTTATCACAATTAACAACAACTTCAACGAATTTAGCATTCAATATTATATATGAATCGTTAACATATGCATACTGGTGACAGAAAGAAAGTGAGAATGTATTATTGAGAACATAATGACGTTCTCATTACAACTTATTCTCATTAAAAATATCTTACCTATGAATGTCTACATTTAACAGAGAAATTGGTCATTCCCTACTAAAATAATTTGGTAATAATATCATTTCCTGAGATATAGAATATCTTAAAACTTGAGTTATACTACTATTTTTGCACTGAATGACTCATATGCTTCTGTTTTAAGTAACTTGATTTTTTTTTTAAATTATGCTGAGAAAGATAACAAATTTCTGATTATAAGTATAGAAAAGCTAAAACTTGAAATCAATATTTCATAAGATACTTACGAGCTATGAATTTTTTCTTTAATATTTACTTTACCTATAAACTAATTGACTTTTAAAATTCATCAACAAAATAAGATAATCATGCAATAATGATCTTTCATTTTTTCAATGTAATAATTCTTTTTTTTTTAATTCTACCCTATTAAGACATATAATATAACAAAAAATGGTAATAGTATTATTTTGTAATAACATATATTATTCATAAAAATACATATTATCTTTTTTTATGTCTAAATAAGACAGGGTTAAAAAAAAAATATTACATCTAAAAAATGACCATGATTTGCTGTCATAATAATTACTTATGTTGCTAACGAATTTTTAAATTTGTTTTAATTTAATACAAATTTTAAAGTTTGTATTATGTAAACTATATAAATATTTCTTATTTTTAATGTATGCTCGAATAACTTAACTGTCGGATACCGGTCTATAATTAATCTTTATTCCATTTTTCTATTAAAAAAATGTAAACTATAATTATATATTATATAACCATATTTATACTAATAATTATATATTGTTAGTTAGTTACAAACAAAATAAATTGTATTTATAGTCCTTAATGCTTAATAAGCTGCATATTGGACAAATATAAACCAGGAAGGTATATGCGGTCACACGTGATACATTTATAAAATAAAATGTATCATGACCAAATAAAGATATATTTTTTTATATATAAATTAATTTTCACTTCAAAAAACTATTTATATTTTTAAAAGTATCTCGTATGATGGAGATGCGTGTTAATATCGATATATTCTTGGATCGATAGAGGGCATCACTGAATATATAATACAGCGATGATGTAAAGTCTTCTAACATTCAGATTAGCTACTCCATCACCAGGCGGCGATCTTAAAAAAGAAATTCCAGTTTGGGCAGCCTCCAAGAAATTTCCAAGTTAAATATGATATTTACACAAATGAGGAGCATAAAGACATCAGATTTATTACCTTGCGGAAGGAGAAGTTGCTTCTGTGACTATATTATCCAAGTATGAATTAGCGGGATTATAATTCACGAGTTAAAAAATTAAATCAGAGCAAAAGTACATACCACAACTCATACTCAGATATGCTCCTAGCTCTCTTAAATTATATCTTACATTTATTTAATGAATATTAAAACGTATGTATTATTTACCTTATGAAACTAATTTATTTCAACTCCTTCAAAGCAATTAATAGTCCTACCTAGAACAAAAAAAAATAAAAAATTAAAGACAAAAACAAAATGGGTTCAAAACGAAAATTAAAAAATATAAAAAATGGATAAAATTACTTCATCATATAATATGTAGAACTCCTCCGAAACAAGCCGAAAGTTTTAAAATGATAGTATAAAGAACAGATAAATATTTTTAATAAATTGTTCAAAACTGGAAATTATATTAATAATAACCAAAATTATTCAAATAGTCTCTTTTTTATTATTTAATAATTTTTTTATTACCTATTCTTTTTCAAACTAATTTAAATGGAATATTAGTACAATAATACATGATGAATAATAATACATCATAGCTCATCATTATTTCACCTTCTTTAAGTGTTACTTTATTAAGTTTTTCTTTCACTTCCACAACATTTGCAATGCCATTATTAACATTCTTGTATCGTATTGAGACTATTTGGATAATTTTTCTTATTATTAGTATGAACTATTTTCTAGAGGTCAAAACATCTACAAAAATCATCATGTATTCTTTATTTAATCATTAGATGGCGTCTCGGGTTAATTTTTATCCATTTTTAAACTTAATTCTTAGTTTTAGACCACTCATCAAATTGTTAATCAATTGCATTTAATAATATTCTGGTCATTGTAATTAATACATCATTGCATTATTTCCCGTTGTAAATTTGAGGTGCCTAACTGCACCATTAGGAAATGGTTTGCGTTCAAACGTTTTAATACGAGCAAAAATTGATTTAAAATCAAATTAGGATGGTAAATTACTTATTACTATCGGTATTAATTATTTCCCATTACTTGTTAAGTTTTGTCCATAATACCATCACTTCATTCCTCATCATGAGTATTGATGACACATTTAATCGGAGCTGGTTATAGATGAGATCGGCCTGTTATCAAGTAAAGGTTGTTGCCCGATGATGGGGCCACAGCCATCAGATTCAATCTGTCAGATAACAATCATATGATTGGACAGATATTGTCTAGTAATAGCGAAAGGAATCGGAAGCTGTTGTATGCAGTTTTCAATTAAATCGATTAACTGAACGTGCCACTTTATAGAATCGAGTTTACACATTTTTTTTTTATTATGAAAGGAATATGGTCCGGGTGCGGTCAGAAAAACTCAAATAGTAGAATTATACTATTTTAAAGAGCCAACGTTTCGCCCCACGTTGCAGGGCTTCGTCAGGGCTAAAAAAGATACAAACAGATAGTTACAAAAGGAAAACAAAAACATAAGTGTAAAATAACAGGGGTACAAAATGTAAAAAAGTAATATATAATAAGAAAATTTAAGGTAGTAAATAGTAAATGTAAAGGGTAATAGTAACA
>NW_027110155.1:1539355-1568113 GCF_000696795.3 Halyomorpha halys
AAGTGTAAAATATAATAGAAAATTAATAATAATGTAATTAATATAAGTATACATATCCCCTAGTGCTTAGGGATCCCCGCTTATTTGGTACATTTTGTTTCTTAATTACTTTACAAATTATTTTCGTTATTGTGGCATAACTGCCGTCCCCACTCCTCCCAATACCAACGGTCATTTTTGTTTTGACTGTCGTCAAAATAGGTATGCATTCTGTCTCATCATATGTTTTGTATTCTTTTTTCTTTCTACATCTCTTTATTTGTATTTTCTTTAATATTTCTTTTCTTATCCATTTGTTACTATTACCCTTTACATTTACTATTTACTACCTTAAATTTTCTTATTATATATTACTTTTTTACATTTTGTACCCCTGTTATTTTACACTTATGTTTTTGTTTTCCTTTTGTAACTATGTGTTTGTATCTTTTTTAGCCCTGACGAAGCCCTGCAACGTGGGGCGAAACGTTGGCTCATTAAAATAGTATAATTCTACTATTTGAGTTTTTCTGACCGCACCCGGACCATATTCCTTTCATCTTTACACACGGTCAATCAATAATCTTCCATTTTTTTTTTATTCTTTCAATAATAGCTCTAAAGATGTTGACTAACTTCGATATATCAATCTATAATTATATTATCTTCAGCATCAATTAGCTCTTATCTTAATAGTTCAACTAGGTTTGAATCCCAAATTTTCAAGAAATCTTCCTCTAAAGTATCTTTAATTTTTGTATATTTGAAATAATTAACCATTTTACATAATAGTAATAAGAAATGTATAAATATGATTAAGTAAATGAGAAATTGAAATAACAGTTTTGAGACTTAAAAATCTGAGAAGATCCCTCTCGATTCCAACCAGGGGTTTGTTATATTTTGTTAAAATGTTGTATTCTTGGCAAAAACAAAGTTGATATTCGTTATTTGCTCCTGGAGAAACACTTAAATACGAATTTTAATAGCAACAGAAAAATAAATATGTATTGTTTAAACTTTTCGTCTTGCGGGGTGGTAAGTGAGAGTCATATGTTGCGCGCATTGCACCATATTTCTTCTATATTGTAACCATATTGATGTCGGAAATGAATTTATCTTATGGGCGGTTGCACATCAGTTTAAACTACGATGAATGAGATCTCGGGTACACTCAATAATTACCTGTGGCACCAGAAAACATAACTTCACCGGTTTAACTGAGATTAAAAATATACGATTTGAGAGACGACGAAGACTTCATAGAATTAGTTGCTCAATGAAAAAAATGATTAATTATTTGTTCAATTAAATTATTAACTTTATTACAATTTAATTTAATTTAATTCATTTATAGTAACTATAATATGATAAATGTTACTTTAGCTGGATATAATAAATAGAAATAAAAACAGAAAACTTGAATAAAAATGTAACAATTAAGGAATTCAATCAATATTTGATTTTAATCTTCGAGAACACTAATGCGATCTACTGAGAATTATCTCAGTTATATGTAACCTTGGTAACCTGATTAACAACACTACTGGCCAGAAACAGGTCACAAAGTTACCGGAGTTTTACTAAGCTCTTTGACAAAGTTATACAAATCTTAGTTTAACCGGAGATTGGAGCAACCGGCCCTTAGTTGTCATAAGTACATGATAATATTTTTATTAGTAATGAATAAACCTAAAAAATGTGGTAAAGTAAAAAACGAAAATTAAGCTGAGAGGCGATGTGTTGATCAACAACTTTACCTCTAGAAATATTTCAGTAATGAGAATACTACCCTGAACACCGCGGGCCGCTAATCAACATAATTCGGACTAGAGCAAACACCGGACCCTGGAGGCAATTATAAGAACAATTTGTTGTAGTTTGCCGGTAGCAACCTCTTTGCCTCGGGGCTCAACGGATCTCTTTGAGAAATGGAAGGTCGGCGCCGGGATGAATGATCGCTTCGCCAAATATTTATAACGGTGATCATTATATCCACCTCTTGGGGTATTAGTCCCTCTAACTTTTTACTTTTTTTAATGAGATATATACTAATAATAATTTATATCGCCCCGCCAATAGGATTCAGGCTTACAGTGAGAATAAGCTCCTCATTATACTCCGAAATATATTAATGTTAAGTTTTAAAAAGCCTTAATTATACGAGCGTTTAGGAAGCTAATCGGTTTGTGTAGATCATATCTCAAAGGCTGTTAAGACAGGTGGCAGCCAATAATACATGCTAAGGCGTCTCAAATGAGTTCCTTGTTATGTTTTTTTTTTCTTTCCTAAATACCATCCTAAATCAGCTTTATTTCTCTAAATTGTTTCCGCTATTTGTCTCTTCGGAGTGTTAAGACGTTTTTGAATTTAATGGTGCCGTTTAAATAACTTAAAACGTCGTAAAAGTCATTTGCAGAAACAATTCACAGAGTTAAATGCGTAAAGCTTTATAATTGAATCTGTTAAAAGCAATTATGCCACTCTATATAAAAAAAAAAATCCACAGAGTAAATGAAAGATAAATCTCTGCCTACAATGGATGTTGGAATGCATACATTTTTTCTAGCTAAAGAAAACAAAACATTCTCATTGTAATGTAGATGAGATACCTACATTCTTTCTCAAGATTTTTTTCACCTATTGTACTTCAGCTAAAACTTTCCTATATATAAATCACCAATTTCAACTCAAAAGTCATCAATAAAGGTAATGTTCTGAATTGCTCATGCAAACAACTATTTATCGTCGGTTTAGGGTTTTATTATATTATTATTCAGTATATTTAAATATCTACATTTACATTACAAATGTGTTTTTTTTATCATCATAAATTACTTGTTAAAAATTTAAATATTTGTTTAAATTAAAATAAGTTATTTGTAGGCAACAGTCAAAAAAGTCTATTTTTTTTTTTTGGGAACGGGTAGCTCAGTAGTAAGGCACTGTGTTACTAACTCCAAGGATCCAGGTTCGAATCCTGCTGTGACAAATAATTATTTTCTGTTACTGTAGCCCTGTGGGTTCGGTAGCACTCCGGGTCCACCCAGCCTCATAAAGTGGGTTAGCCATGATTGAATAAAAATCTGGCGGTCGAACGTGATTCTGAAAGCACCTCCTTGCACAACTGTTGTTCTAACAGCAGTTCCTTACAAAGTAGTGCACCCTTGACTCTTAAAATTAAATTAAAATTCAGAAATAGGAAACTACCCAAAATGTTTGGATGTGGAAATAAAAAACAGTTATAATTTCTTCCACAAAAATAATGTTTGACATTCATTTATTGAAATAAAGTACTCAATCAGAAAATTTTTTTTTTACTCATGTAAACCAATTTCGTTCCGGACACTATTAACTAGTGAAGTGACAAGCTCCTCGTTAAGTGCCTGCCGCTGTACCAAGAGCCCCTATAGACCTTAATCCTAATTCAAGTCAGTTTCGGAATCTTTATTTATGATCTACAACTTTTTTTTCATGTATTTCTTTCAATTCGGCCAAGGATATCCTCTTGTTTAGGGGACACTCCTCCTAACAATGCCACCCACATAACTTCTCAGCCATTTGTTTTCTGAACCTATCTCATTATTTTATCTATAAGTCACTAAAAGAATTTCTGTTATTTTTTTTTAAATCACATGTAAATATGCAGAGCCCTCTGATATAAAAGGTTTTTTTTTCTTTGACCTTCAGCATAGATACGAAAAAATCTGGAGTTATTAATACAAAGTATTCAACCCCAGTCTACGGTGTTATCTTTGGAATACGTCCGATTTAAAGTAAAATAATAAAATAAATCTTTTTATTTCTCAAATGTGCCGCTGTTTAAGAAAAGCAGCGAAATATATAAAAGGCTTCTGTTACCAGAAGGTTTAATATTGATACCATCCCAGAACAAAGCTAGAATCGAAACTAGGATTGGTCAAACCTGGAGCAAGCCATAGTCGTTCAGGTTGTGGCATTTCAACACGCAAAAAAACGAATGAAACAAAAATTTGAGGAAAATTATATATAATTATAGCAGTGCTTTATTTAATTTTAATTAAATAATAATTTTAATAAATATTTAATTTTAATTAAATTACTCCCCCTACCCCTCGCTTGATATGCCCATGTCACTACTATCCGCCGCTTAAACCCTGTAAGGTAAGCCAATAGCTATCTTCCCATCTCAATTTTCCTTCTACACCTCGAACATTTACTAAAACTAAGCCTATTTTATTAACCTCAATACAAACATATTAATAATATAATATATTGTAGTAATAAGCATATCTATAATTTAATACAATTTATATCTAATTGGTAATTAAAAAAAGACAAATCAATAAATACAAATTTTAACATTATTTTGTTTACTTTCTTAATATGCCCCAGTAATAGAGATAATTATGATATTGAGTTTAACATGTTAAAGTGTGTTAAATGGAGAAATATTTCTTACTTTTATCATGTTAAAACGATATAACATCTAACATGATTGAGGGTCTATGAAAAAAATATATGAGATATTAAAATATATATAAAAGTGACATACAATAATGGTGAAATAAATAAATAAAATGTTACCACAATTTAAAAAAAATACAAACAGTCAGCGTTAATACAACCAATTTTTCAAGTATTCTTATTTTCTAAAAAAAAAATATTTTTTTTTTACTTAAACTACTCTCATAAGCTTTTAATATATACTAATAACATTTAATAATCCTCCGATTTATAAATTTATAAAAGAGCTTCAGGAACAATCAATTTAGAATTTAGAATTGTAACCAAAATACAGTTAAAATAAATATATGTTTGACCTGAGTGTAAGGAAGGTTACACATACTGTCATAATAGCAAGGTGTAATAGTGTTAAATCGATTATAATTAAAAGTTTTAATATTATTGAAATAGTGACAAAATAGGTAATTAGACTTAAGGTAATTGACATATTGGTTAAATTAATATAATTCCCTAATGTTTTATTGTCCCACAGGGTATTTTTGACTGAAATTGGTGACCTAGCAGACCAGCGTTTTTTGAGTGTTATGCGTAAGTGTAAATTGGTATTTAAGGTGTACTATTTTATTAATAATATTATTAATTTCTAAAATTGTTAAATATCAATGTATAATAAAAGCTGTTTTGTGATAGATTATCCTTGAGGATGGCCGAAACTTTAGAATTTTAAGGAAATATAGAATGCTTTCAAACTTTAATTTGGATACTTTAGATTTTATTTAAACCATAATAAGCAGTCTAAAGATAATGAAAAGATTATAAATAAAATAAATTTATATTTTATACCATTCATTAATTTCGCTCACTCAATTAGGAATAGTGGCCAGTGTGGGCCGCAAACACTATCATGGCCAAGGCTCTTGCATTTCACCAATATCCGTTTCCAGTCCACTTAGTTTGGAACAACAGGCGAATAAGGAAAGTTCAAGGGTAGGACAGAGTATACTTTGGCTTACTGTTTATTAACAATAATATTAGACCAGGCGAGGCCGAAATAAACCGGTTCTCGAGACCAACTATTACAATACAAAGGGGATGTTGTCCTTTTAAGGGCCTCTGGGCTTGGTCTTGTTTATGTCAAAGGTCGAGTGGTTAAAACGATATGTCAATGATACCCTAAATCCCAAGTGGGCGCCACCAGTCAAACAGTCCCACACCTGGTAATTGAGTCAGTATTTTATTTGACCTTTCATTACTAACAACGCTGATTATTCTAGCTGTTCGCAAACATTCCTCTCGCTATATAATTGTTATGTTATTATTTATATATAGTTATGAGCCAAATATGGATATTTATCAAGCCAGAAAAAAATAATTTATATTAAGTAAAAATCAGCACTTTTCAAGAAGACGTGAAAGGAATGATAATCGTAATTTTATTTAAAAAACACAATAGTAATTTCCTTCGATGTTTTGGAGATTGATCCACACTCTTAGAGCTAAAATTAACAATTTAAAATATAAAAAATTATTCAGGTTATCACATGTTAACAATAATCCGATTGATATAATAAAAAAAAATGAAATCAACAACTGGTAATACGTGTCAAACTGAATAATTTTTTATAATTGAAAATTTAGTTATGAGTATGGAGATGAATCTCCATACGTCAAATGGAATTATAAATTTAATTTTCAATGAAGTTAATATCAATCTACAAGAGTTAGTGGCATTGATTTAATTTGGGTTCCTATAAAATTGGAGAAGGTTGAAAAATACTTTTTTAATTAGCTGTACTTAGTATAAATAAACAGACACAAGTTCTTCATATTTCAGTATCTAATAAAATTATAAATAATGAAGATGGTCAGGGTTGCGGTCAAAAGAGAAATAAAAATAGTAACAATAATTCATTTTCCGGCGTTTCGTCCCACTTTGTACAGCTTCATCAGGGGTGGGTGGTCCTGATTTGTTATTTACTCATTTATTATTATTAATATTATTTTTATTATTATTAATTTTATGTTAATTTATCCTTTCTCGAACTTTATTTAATTCTAACTTACGTCTTTATTTTCCGTTTTTTATTGTGTTAATTTTTGTTTTCTCAAATCTACTTTTCGGTTTTAAGTGTTATTAGGTCTCCTGTACATTTTTATCCTTATAGTTTAGGTAATTTTTGGATATTCTTATGTTTGAATATTTTATATTAATACTATTTTATTTCTTATTTTCTTTTATTTGTATATAATTTTCTTAAGTATTTTTTAATCTTATTATTTCAAATAAGAATGTCAAAATGTTCTGAGTCATTTTTGTATCTTTTTAGCCCTGATGAAGCTCTACAAAGTGGCGCGTTGTTTCTATTTTTGTTTCTCTTTAGACCACAACCTTGACCATTTTCATTATTTGAAATTATACGGTCAATTATTTATACATCTAATAAAATTATAATTTACTGTGAATTTATCTGTAATTACACCCATTACTTTTTCATTTAGAGCTTTTATTCCAAAATGTAATCATTTAGCCGCACATTGTGGTGGTTTTAACATTGTTGTTAATTTCTTTTTCAGTGACACAACATAACCACTTCTCCCCCAATTATGCTGACCTTTGCTCGAAATGTCGTCCTATTAAATCTTCACATTTATTTTGATGGAGTCCTTCTTATGATCAATTGCAACCAGTTTTGAGAAATAGGTTAATCGTTTGCTAATTTATACCAGCCTAATCTTTGGGAGTGGATTCCGTACCAAAACTGTTTTTATTCCTTTAGAGTAAGCAAGTTTCTTATCAGTGCATCAAGTGATTTTCGAAAAAATGACACGAATGACTAAATATACTAGGACAAGAGCTGAGTTTCCACACATTCCCCGGTGAAATGTTATCATAATGCCCTAGAAAGTGTTCCACGATCTCTTTCCAATTTTTAGTCACTTCCTTGGACCTGTACAGAACGCGATGACGTGCGGGTTCGTGTACGTTCACTTTCGTGATCTCAACACTTCCTAAAATGTGTGAAGACTTGGGTCAGAGGTTCCCCGCGACCTACAGGCGGGAAGTAAAACAAAATCGATTACATAAGTCTTAATTAATAAAATATAACACAAAGAAATTTAATTGAATTTAAAGGATAATATTGACCAAACCTTGAACAGAAATATTAACTTTAACTGGAAATTTGGTTTATATGGTATATATGTATATATATATTCTTTGACATCAAAATGTACATGACGGTAAGATTCCATCGAATCGTACAATGAATAGCGCGCATTTTTCATAATTTCAAACAACAATAGATAAAGAGTAGATCATAACACTAAAAAAAAATGCAATCCCAGTAAGCCTAGGGCTCCTTTGTCGCTGATAACCTCTTTCAGTCCCCACTGACTTTTAGTACCATAGATACGACTGGAAAAGATCCACTAGGATATCCAGGATTTCTGCTTTCCCACTCTTGCTTGTGGGAGCAAAGATTAGTTCAGATTTACTTAAGCATAATATATATATATATATATTGTATGACAGTGTGAATGTTTACAAAATGATTTATTATATTTTTTCTAAATTTTAATTTTCTTCATATGTATGCATCCTTTGTTTATTTGTTTTAATAATAATAATTTTGCCTATCTGTTACTTTTACTGGAGTTACATAAATCGACTGTTAATATAAATTTGGAACCAGGTGTTTTTTTATTAATACAATTAAAACTAAAAGATTCATTTAAACCCACAATAAAATTTATAATATTGGTCCTTTATTATATATATCCATTAGATATACATTTAACTATTTTTTTTATTTTTAGGCAGAAGATGGACTAAATATTGGATGATGCAACTTACATTCATCTAAAATTGCATAAGACAGGTTATGTTTAATTTATTCTAAATAACGAAATGGTATTTTAGAACTAATTTCGAACATTACTGGATCAAGCGAAGAATTAAAATTTTTTAAAACTATAGATAAGGATCGGGTTAACATTTACTAAACAAAAGAGTGTATGAGACTATTTAATCTTGCAAAACTTTATAAATAATCTTCAAAGTGAATAGATATGAGGAACTGAGGTTTAAGAACATAGTCTCTTAGTATAAAAAAAAAATTAGACGTCTTTTTAGTGTAGAAAAATTTTCAAAAATGACCCAAAAATCAAATTTACAAGCCATTGCTCTTTTTAGATTTTATTTTATTTCCTAATTCACTTGGTTATTTTAATTTGTTTTGTTTTTAAAACAATTGTAAAATAAAATAACCTTGTACCACGACAAACCAGGTTGGATCTTGGATACTTTATACGAAAGTAAGTATCTAGGTAGAGTACTTACTTTCGTATACGATTCCAACGATTGTGTAAGAAGGTGATTTGTTCAGGACCACACTTAGTCACCTGTTTTTCCTAATTAAGTGTCCCGTAAGGGTTTCCCTAACTCATTGCATTTCCATGTCTGCTACCTGTTATCATAACGGCATAAAAAACTATTTCTTACAGTCAAACTCGAACAGGTTTCTAAAGGAGCACAGTGGCTTGTTCTTTGAAATATTCCGCAATCATTATACGGGAAGACATACATATATTTACACAAATTTATCCCTTTATAATACGCTTCAAATGTGATATTTTTACAGATAAATGATGTAAAAGACATGTTCTTGGTTTAAAATGGAGCTAAGACATTCAATTAGCAAGAGTTTGTCAGTTCAAATCGATTTTCACGGTTTATTACGTCCTAAACGGTTGTGTTGTGGCAGTCCTAAAGTTGACATATGGAGATGGGAGACCTTGGAGTAATGACTTTTCCTAAAGGACAGTGCCGGGCCCACGTTGTACTGAGTCCTTAGGTGTGGCTTTTTGGCCAGGATACTTCCTTGCTACTAATCACATCAGTTGTATTATGATCCCAAAATAATCTGTAAGTTATGGATAGTAATAATAATAATGAGATCTCCAGACTTATTTACCAACAAAGAGAAAATAACTAGAGATTTATATTTTTTGAAATTTCATCCATTCATAACATTTTAACAGAATCTAAATATATTATACAGTATAATAATTATGAAACCACTGGAACGATTTTCGTGGGTGTCCAATTCTAGCAAGGAAGTAATACAATTTGTCACAAAAATAACTTTAACAATGCGATCTAATAAAATGTACATTTATTAATTTAATCAATTACACACATTTACAGTCGGTGTTGCGTAAAAAAAAGAAATTGGGTGTTACTATACATCTTTTTTCAATGGGCATTATAACAGTAATATTATGAAAAATAAAAGGTAATAATAATAATAACTTAATAAATAGTCTAATAAAAATACTAAACTATTTATAAAATAATATTGCTGTTTAATAAATAGTAGGAGCGCGGTGGCACCGTGGCAAGGTACGATACTACTAACACCAAGGACCCGGCTACGAATCAGGTACGGTTGGGCGCGAAATTTTTTTCTGTTGCACTGTAGCCGTGGGTCAACCCTGTGGGTTCTGGAGCCCTCCTGGGGTCAATCCAGCCTCATAAATTTAGTAAAAATCTGCGGGCGAACATGATTCTGGCTAAATCACCTCCTTGCACAACCGTCGGTATAGTAACAGTACTTCCTTACAAAGTACTGCACACATAACCCTTCATGGGATGAGGTGGTACAGATTTCATTTTTTTAAATTTAATAAATGGTAATAATTTATTGAAGTAGTTTTATTTTATCGACTTGATAGACAACTCGAATTAGTTCAGAGTATTTTAACGATTATTTTAAAGATTCATATTTATGAATCTTATTCTCAAAAGACTCCCATTGAATATGGACGGATATTTCTATAGCAAAAAAAAAAATTCTTTTCCTTGAAATAATAAAGTAACACAGGTGTAGTAGAATATTCACAAATTAAAAAAAAAAAAAAAAAACATTAGCAGAATAAAATACGAAGTATCCATAAAAACATTATATAACTTCATTATTGTTATTATAGAGTCAACAAATGATGATAGAAAATATCACGGCCAGTGAAATGACAAGACAAATTACAGTAAGTAAACACTAATTGTATGATGTTATCTTTGGAAAATGTCTTGAACTTCTATCAATTAATTTCCTTCAAACAGTGCCAAAGATACTTTATGTTATAGCAAATATTTCCTAGTATTTTGAGTCTTCAGACAGTATTGCGGGTACTTTTGGTTATAAATAAGATTATGTTATTATTGGTTATAAAGTGTCGAAGAAAAAATATTTTAAAAAAAAACCATACTGGTATAAAGCGGAACAAGTAAAACCATAAAATTAGTGAAATAGTCCATTTTTATTGGACTTATTCAAAAGATAGCATTGTAGATTCCGGTTACTTTCTCTGCTGGTGTCGCTCTACAAACTGTCTCAAAACTAGTAGAAATGCCAACGAGTTTAATTGTAAGTTGCGCTTGAGTAAATATATATAAAATACAAAAACAAAGACGCGTGTTTCAGTGTCCTTTCTTGGTAGAAGCAATAATGAAGGTAATGGAATAGCAATTTCAGCTCCTACATGCCTAGGTCAAGGTTGATTGGTACGACTTCGATCGTACGCAGGGCATCTAAACAGAGCCCGAAACATTCAATTTGAAAAATTAGTTTAGGTAACGTTGACTGACCTTAATTCACGAAAATATCTACATCTAATTACCCTCAATAAACGGTTCGTTCCTAAAATTATATATAAATTAGGTTTATTTTTTCAGGAGAATGACGGGCAGTGAGTTTAAACGAGCCGTAATGGAGCAATTTAGAGCCGCTCCTAAGATCTTTTCCTGCCCTTTACCGAAGCATTGAACAGGCAAAAATGTTAACCGTAATATTACATGAGAGAGAGTAAATGCATTTCTGGTTTGGCAACAACTCTTCATACTTAATCTGGAAATGCGGTGTGTATACTGACCTTGTTAGTCCTTTCATATCCCATACCTTAATAATTATATTTGTAAAATTAATGAAACGTATACTTATGTAAATACAAAATCTAATAGATAGATCTATTAATAAGTTCTAAGTTGAAAATTATTGATAGTTAATATGAAATAAGAATGTTGCATCGAAAACATAAAATATTATTAAGTACCGCAAAAACCAAACATAAAGCGTATAAGAATATTATTTGTAATAATATTATTCGTCAATTAGGTAAACATTAGAAACATTATTACATAAAAATTTGCTGTGAAAAAACATAAAACATGCATATAAGTATAAATATTATAGTACTGGATATAATTTAGTAAGGTGGTACACCCTACTCTCCTTCAAAGAGAAGGGAACGTAAGCCAAAAAAGAGGGGAGTTACCACGCCCTCGGAGCTAAGAGTGATCAATGTCCGCTATTGTAATAGCCTCAGATTTGGGACAATGACTATTTACATAGGATATGTTAAAGCCATTCAGAGAAGTACTAGTTCCACTTATCGGACCTATACCTCACTCTCCGACAAAGGGAGAGAATCTTTGAACCAGAGAATAGCTCTACTTTCAAGAGAGCTCACATGCACTCGCCTTATAAATGCAGATTTTAATAAGTGATGTACCTCTCGATCTCTTTCTTCGAGTGACGAATTTATTCGAAATTATTCTTCGAACCATTTATATGAGACAGATGGTTCTACTGACCTCCTACAAAAAAAAAAAAAAAAAAGAGGCAGGTCTGAATTACGGAAGTGATTAAGAGATAGAAATAAACAATCCAGACAAATAAGGTTGAGGAACCGCAACCTGCGCAGGATGAATACTTCTAAAGGTGAAGCTTATCGGCTATTCAGTTTTACTGTAATTTACAGAGTACAAGGGATACATAATTTAGTCAATGCTGATCCATGATTTTAGAAATACATAAAATACATCCCGGACAGAGGATACCTTTCTTTATAGAAGATACATATAAATATTTGTATTACTTTAGTACTTACAATAATTTCAATTATAAATATTTAATTTAGTTAGTATTTTAAATAAATAATGTATATAATTGCAGATACTAATAATAAATGTATAAACGAAGACGTAATAGCACGATCGATGGTCATAGGGTACGTAGTTCAGAACGTTGTAGGTTTGATAACCACCTAGGTGAGTAA
Source organism: Halyomorpha halys (assembly GCF_000696795.3). NCBI lineage: Eukaryota > Metazoa > Arthropoda > Insecta > Hemiptera > Pentatomidae > Halyomorpha > Halyomorpha halys. The sequence goes on from NW_027110155.1 coordinate 1,551,896, forward strand.
ATATAAAATTCGCGGAGGCCCGAGAAAATGAGTCTTGACTTTCTCCATATAAAAAATTTTATTTTTATAACGGAAAAAATAGAAAGAAAAAAAAAATAAATTGTGGCCGTCTTGGGACCTGCCAACAGAAATTAAATGTATTATTAAAATTGTATTAGTTATGATATTTATTCGAATGTATTTATAGTATGATACCTATTAATAATAATATGTTACTTTCAAGTTATTTTTATTTAAATGTTCAGAAACTCATTTTATTTCTGGAGCTATCTTTTCCATTTTTATCAATGTAGCGTCAAGACAAAATTTTGAATTATAGTTTATTACAAAGATAATGAACATTTCCTTTCCTTACAGTATGTAACTCCGATTTTTAGTTTTTTAAATTTAAATGTTCAAAAAATCTTTATCTATTTATTTCTGGGGCTATGTCACTTTCACCTCTCTATCTCGGTAAAGGGTCAAGATACAATTTCGAATTACAGCTCATTAGAAAGAGTATGATATGCTAAATATTTCTCTCACTTACAGTATGCAGCTATAATTTTTGGTTTACGACATATTATCTAAGTGCAATATACATCGTTGCTCGTTTCATCTCAAGCGCTTCCTAGCGTTACGAAATCAATTAACTCCGTTATATATCTATCTTTTTTTTTTATTGAGATGAAGAACGTCGGTAAAGAAGTTTCATTTCAAAAAATATTTATTGATAGTTTCGAACCACATTTCAGGCGTTACCTATTGATCAGTTTTAAAATATATAATGTCCAGTATTTATTGATTATAATTAATTTGCTATATGTTGTAAGAGACGATGTTTTACTACCTTTCTAGAGATCGTGGTAAAATTTGTATATAAGTTAGAAAATTACTTAAATAAGTACTGAGATTTACAAGCGGTAAAATTTATAATTCAAATAAAATCAGACCTAATGTTATTATAATGCTGTATTCCATTATTTACAAGAATTTGCTCTCTGTTGCTTACTAAATTGTTTAGGCCTAATATTTATGTTAAGGTCTTCTTTTTTTTAAATCTTCTAAGATAATTAAATATACTAAATAAACTCAAGAAGAGGAAATTTTAATAAAAATAATTTTTCCTTTTTGAATCCTGTTGAACTGGTCAAGTGATTTTCTCTGAGGTGGATAAAAGGTAATTCTAGAGCCCTAATTAGGCGTTTTAAATGTAAATGAGTGAGGTTGGCGCTCACTTTACTTTCTCCAACCATTATCCATCTAATATATCGCTCTGTTAGTGAATTAAAGTCAAAGCCGATCCAATGTTCCCTCAATGAGTTTTGTACTTTCAAACTGCTGGAACGATGAGCACTTTCGACCGATTCACAAATATCATTCCTTCCTATTTCCCGTACTTGTCGCTAAGAGGAGTTTCTCATTAAAAAAATTAAATAAAGTTTCTTCCGATAAGTACATGAAGTTGTTTGCTTTCAATTAAAGGTGAAAATATAAAATCAAGAGCAATATCTTATTAGAATAGGTCATATGTCGGTTTTAATATTCTTTATAGTCATAAAAGTACAACAGAAACCTAACGACTGTTTATATTTTATTTAGTTCAATTATAATAAATCAGATATATCTAAATTAAAAATAAATGTTAAGAATATTTTTATATGAATTTACGTCTAGAGATTTGTACAATTTCGCAACATTGCTAATTAGAAAATAATAAGACTAAAAAAAAAAAATAAAAAAATTATTTCTAAGGATCCCTAATGAAAATACTTTTTTCTTTAAAGTCGTGGGAAATATAGAAAGATATTGAAATCAATTTCTTCATTCAAAAATCGTCTAATCAATAAAAATATATTGAAATCAATTGCACGATTTGAAATGTCCAAGAATTTTTAGAGAAAAAATTATCCCTATTACAAGTCAGTTAATACATAAAAGATATACAAAGAAAAATTAATACAGTGTAATTTCCCTTAACGAAGATCGTTGTATAATTTCCATTCCCACTGCGTGGTTTTCACCCCCTTTAAAGAATAATTTTACTGAGATTCCGGCCACAAATGTACATATTTAATGCATTTCAACCTCTCTATTACGGAATCCTTCTACTCCTGGCGTAAACACCAATTTTAATTTCCTTCACTAATTTTCTCTTCCCTCTTTAGGAACTAAATAAAATAAACTGAAATTTGAATGAAGAAATAACACGATTCCAGAATTAAATTTGTGTGAGTCACTTATTGTGATAAAAAGTTACATAATACTGTTTTGTTTCTTTTAAAGAATATATTAGAGGTTTGATAAAAAAATTCATTAAATTAAAAATTATATATTACAGATTTTATGTATGTAGTTATTTAATTACTGATTTCATAATCATTATAATTCTTATTTCAAATTGAAGAGAAAATTTACGTAATTTTGAAATTATATTTTGTATTAATCAAATATAACATAACCAAGAACAACCCAAAAATGTGGATACCGTTGTTTTATTTTGAACTACGTCTACATTTGAACAGAAATGTCGTCCACTAATTTTATTATGAGTATTGACACCGCTAGGAAATATTTAGTTCTACACAAAAGACTCAGGTCTTAAGAAAAAAAAATTAAAACCTCTTACTCAGAATTTGAGATTATACGTTTCAAGATAATTATATTTAAAAAAAAAACTATAAAACAAATGGGCTACTGTGCCTATTTTCTATTAATTCTGCATCATTATTACAGGCCCTCCCCCCCCCAGAATGATCCTCGAAACTCAAAATACCATTAATTTCCATTTTACTTTATTTTTAGGATTCCATAAATAATGATTCCAAAAAAACGTTTATTTCCCTTTTTTTTTTTATTGGTATGGAAGACCATGGATGTACAAACCGCGCGCGACGTACTACGAAGTTTTCTTAGGGTGGGTTCGTCACTCCCACGCCTATTTTTTGTGTGTGCCACCCATTGGCTAACGGGCCTCACAAATGTCCGGGGGAGGGGTGGAGTTGTAACTGAGTATTTCAACTGCGAAAGTTGAAGTTTTACAGCATAAATTAAACAATCAATAATTCGAATTCGTTTTAATTGAATGGCCCATAGATCACATTTTATTATAGTAGTTTATAGACATTTCGGGTTACTTTCGTAACTTTCATGGCATTTCAGTTCATGAAATAATAAATACCAGCATCAGAATAATCAGTACCACTATTATTAATGTAGTACCAAATATATCACAAATATTAATTTTGTAATGGAAATAATGTAAAAAAGACTATAAATATTTTAATGAAAAAATATGCAGAAAACATTTATTTGAACAAATGATAAAACAGTATGAAAAGTATAAAAATATTTACAAAATAAGTGTTTTTTAAACTAAAAAAAAAACAAAAAAACTGGTACTGAAAGTGTTTAAAACTGTCATAAAAGGTTTAGTAGATGAAGGGAATCATGTTACTGTTCATCAGGCTAATTAGGTTTATTAAATTGTTTTTGGAAGGGAAATCTTCCGGCTATAAGCTTATAAAACATATAAAACGGTCAAATTAATTCTTAAAGATAAAAAATTTAAATCATCTTTCGATTGTCAAGTACAACAATAACGAAAAGGGCATTTAGGTCTAAATTTCAAATGAAATAAATATTTATCAGTGTAAAATGACACAAAGATCACTTGAGCTGAATAAGCAAGCGAGTTATATTGACTGATCTCCCTTTCCATGGCGAATTTTGTAAATACAATTATATCGTTTTACGATCAACTAGTAGATGCATCTTTGAACCTGCCAAGAAAATAAAGTAAATTATTTTATTTATAATCTACTTTCTTGAGACTAAATTTTGTTTAAATAAATAATTCAATTTTTATCCATTTTTGTCTCAACACATTTTATTTTTCTTCCGTCTTTTAAGTCCGACGTTTCGGCCAATCCGGCCATCCTCAGGGACATCTCAATGCAATTTTGGAACTAAAAATATTTAAACATTCAACTTCATCCAGGGTATTCTGCCTAGGTCACAAAAACAATTTCTAATTAGTCAACTTTTACATTAAAACCAAAATTAAAATTCATTTATCACAGTCACTTGTTAAAACTATATCACAACCTTGCTTGTCTATAAAATAAAATAATTTTATTTTATCATTTTATATTAATCTCTACTTAACGGAAACCTATGTATAATGCACAAAATAATCCTCCCTTTCGGTGTCCGTTATCGGCTATAGAGGTTTCATTTAATAAGATGTCTTAGGAAATATCACTTTAGCCTTCTGCCCAATGATCATTATTGCGTTTTTCTCAGTTTGAGAGGATTCAAATATCAGTTCTATATCCAGCGGTTAATTTCTATGATAGGCGATCAGGCTGAGAGTCATGTCCCGTTTATCAATCCTGAAAGGTGACAGCTAGAAAAGGTTATAGTCCCGCGGTGGATTGCCGAATTGGAGGACCAGCTTTGCGCAAGGGGCTGAGTCAGCGGAACATGAGTGGCCTACCTGCCGGGACAATCATTTCTTCTACTCGGCTTCTTTTATTGTCCAATTAGCAAATATTTACCGGCTGAGACGATATACCCAACTGCATACACCTCTCAGATCCACGATTCTCGCACTCGCTCTTCGCACAAGTCTACATAGAAAGAATCCCACAAAATTGCATTGCGATTGGATGATATGTCAACCATTAAAAAATTCAGTAAATTAATAAAAGAAGGCTTTGAGGTAAAATCTAAAATTATCATTACAGATTCGCAGTCAAAATTTAATATTTCAAATCCTCTCAAAAGGATATAATGTATAATAAACCCGGGAGATACTAACTGAGACGAAAACTTGTTCTGTAAATCATATTTTATATATCAATAGATGATACTGTAATTGTAAGAGTTGGTGGAACAACAAAATAGATGTCGCTCATTGATAAATAGATACAGTTGTTAAAAATGCATTCATGCTTTTAGGAAAATCATATCTAAATATCGTAGGTCTAAATAAATGATGCAAATGTAAAGGTACCTATACACGTTTACTAAACAATACCGAAATAGCGCATGCACAATTATGTGGATGAGTTATTTGGACGGGCTGGTACAAGTTGGGCCCGACTTGTCGGGTATCGGTTTTGGCACAAATCAAATGGCGCTTACCCTGCTTCCACACGTTCGTTTACAGTTTTCATCATTTTAGCCAAAACAACAATTAAAGAATTTCTCCAAGTCTTGAATTCATTAATTACCTCTTGTTAAAGATATATCGTAAAATTCTATCGATTCGGTGTAAATACATTCTTTCAAATCTTGTTAATTAACTTCAGCAGTTAATTTTTTATTTAACATAACCCAAATAGATATTTATGAAGATATATGTCTAGGTAATTAAATTAACAAATTCTGACAATTCTAGAACGAAGGTTGAATTTATAGGTAATGTACTATTATTTATATGAATTTTTATCATCTACAACTTAAATTCCTGATATCTACCTTTTCCTTCATTTCGCCTATCTTTATTTTCTATCTCTTTATAACGACAATAGGATAAATCAATTTTCAAATTAACAATACCAGCTGTTGAAAACCAACCTTTGTTGCCTTCTTTATTTGCCAAGCGTTACAAGTATTGGATTTGCAGCAAATGGTAAAGGTATAGATTTAGCATAAACTTATTGTAAATTGACTTTATTGTCCTGGCTGGCTCAAAAATGCATTTACTATACGGTTTACTATTCTGAGATGTTTTTAAACCAACATAACAGTACTTAAAAATTCGCCAAGGGAGGAATTCCTTAAACACAATTATGTTGATTTAAAAAGATCTATTAAATCCAATTTCAAGCCCACCAAAACAATTAAATCTATTTTTAAAAAATTACCAATTCCATCATTCTAGTTTTATGCTACTACGGAGCAGCGATATGTGGACAATCCACGAAAACTGTTGAAATGATTTGTATATAAATGTACCTAAACACTTAAAATCAAAAACCTAAGTAGCATCCTAATGGTAGATGTATATGTAAAATAAAAAATTACACTGGTATTAAACACACAGAAGCACACACCTATTTTTGTTGAAGAAAAATATCAATAATTATATTATTTCAAAATTTTTCGAGACCAGGTAATATTTATCAATTAATTAATTTAATATCCAAAATAGTCTCAACACTATATATTTATTTATTTGTCCTACGTTTCGGCCCTTCCAGCCATCCTCAGGGACATCTTCAACATAAATTTCCTCTCACATTAATTGTTTTCTCCTTGCAGGCTATTTAAAAAATATCAATGCAGAAGGACCCTGCTGTTTTCAATCTTTTTCAATCATTTGCATAGAGACTAATAGCCAAGAAAATTACTTATTACGGTTCAAGATGTACATTGAATTGGCAAATCGAATAAAGTTATATGTCCTAATGTAATAACTGTTATTACAATATATCCGTACCTACCGTGAAGAAGAGGTGAGTATAGTTAACTCGGTAACGAGTCATTAACTTCTTCAGGGCTGGAGAGAAGCCGGAACAGTAACTGACCACAGACTTGATAAAATAAACAATATGCAGCTATTCTATTATACTTTTTGGATGTTTACATATTTTCTTTATCTTTCCCTATATTCTGAAATTCATAAAAGAAAAAAAATCCTCTACCATTTCTCTTAAAACTGAGTCACAATATACTTTTGAGACAAAGTGACAGCCTACTAAAAAATAAAAATATAACATGGAGAAGTTTGTCGGGGGGTGCGATCAGCAAAGAACAACATAAATAAACAAAACCATATTTATTTTTTTTATGCCGACGTTTCGTGTTATAAAAATATAACATCTGTTGAATTGAGAACATTTCTTCTCCTCCCTACCGATGCTAGGAAAGTTGGATGTAGTAAACTGTTGAGACTTAACAAGGATACAACTTGATTTATTTAATAATGTAAATACATGCCATTACCCACCTTATAAAAATTGTTGGAAAAAGGTAAATTTCCATAAAATACCATTTCATACACATACGTGCGACACTCGAACTATCAACTACAACCGACTTCATCTCGAGGAGGCATATCGATTATTTTATATTCTTCGGAGCAGTACGAACCCATTATTCAGGACACTGACACCGATAGGAAAAATTCCATTTTGACTAGTAAAATTTAAAGTATTTAGGGTGAGTTATTGACATGGTATGGACGTGTGCAGACCAAACGTCGCTTTCAAATACTAAGAGTTGGAGCCAATACCCAATTTCAAAATTGACGCCAGTTGTAAGCTAAGGGTTATGCACAAAACTGGAGCCAATTTTGAAACGGTTATTGGCACCAAACCCTTAATATTTAAAAACTAAGTTTGACATCTCAATAACTTGTTAATGTCAATAACGGGTATACTGGTCCTAAAAAATAAATAAAATGATAACAAGTGGATCCACAGAGAGTGGAATGAAGCTATGTATGTATGAGCAGACTTAAGTTTTTGTCAGTTAAAAATCAATTAGTTCTAATTGCACCATTAAGTAAATCTTCAGTTCATCAATATCGTGAACCCATGAAATATAGAAAACCTTATAAAAGATAAGAAACAAATTTCAACTGTTAGAACATCAATAAAATTTTCTTTAACATAATTCAGTATATATTTTTTGTAGAATAACCTTTGAGCATAAAGAAAAGTCTGCAGTATTATAATATAAAAATATATCCGTCCTGTATCACTTAACATAGACGAGGACCCACTGAAATGATTTGCAGTACTCATAGTGGTTGTGGCTTGCTAACCCGAATCCCTCGCACCTTAATTTCACTTTTGGAGACCACAAACTACACGGCATCTATTTTTCTATTCGAGTACGAAAAGCAATGGAGTTATCCTCCAGAGACTGAATTGGCTCTAATTTGTACCTTCGCGGCTAACGGCTCACAGCAACGTAGACTATGTGGAATACATTTCGTAATAAAATAATATTTGGTTTCTTACGAGAAATATTTATGATTCCTCTCAAACTAAACTCTAAATGTATTCGTATATAAGTATTATTACTTGCCTTTATTGAATATCTTAAGTAAAAAAATAATACACGGGACATACAGTTCCGGTGATGTATAATGAATGAGAGGTAGATATATTATTAAATCTTTTCAACACCAGTCACAAATTTATCACAGTACACAAAATGCGTTAAGCACAAAAGTGGTGTATGTCAAATCTTACAATAAAAAAAAAAAAAAAAACATTGTTTTTAGAACAAATAATTTCTTTAACTAATCATTAAAAACCACATGCACATGGTATAATTTAACATTAATAACTCTTACTATTAAAACATTACTTTAAAAAAACATTACTTGCAACTATCTATTTTGTTCGGTTGTTCTACATTGCTCTGATACAACTAATTTGAGATTTGTCCCAGAATTAAATAGGGTTGAAATAGAGGTAGGTTTTCTTTGGTTTTTCCAACACCCAACCATTCTTTTTAGCAAAGAGTGAGTCGGTTATTTCTGTTTTGTATTTTGTCTTCTTATATTTAATGTTTCTAATTGTGTCTTATGTATTTATTAGGTTAGAGTAAGATGATTTTAAATTTTGTACATTATATTTTTTGTTGATTGCCCTATTCTTATATTATTTTATAGTAATCGTTTCTTTTAAATTTCGTTCGAAGATATTTTTTTCCATGTATGATTTTTGATGTATTAAATTTGAATTTAAGTCCTGTTTGTGTAAAATGTGTAGTTAGAGCAGTTTGGTCTGGTTTGTTGGGAGATACTGTTCTGAGGTACCAAAACAGGATTGCCTGCTGTTACTCTTCAGCGAGTATTCCATACACTATATTGGAGTGTAGCACTATGTTTTTGTCTTTCGTATTGGTCTAGAGTTTGAATAAAATATCTGTGTTTTTGTATGTTATTACGTAATCGTAACAAAAATCCTAAAGACCCACAAAACAAAAAATAATAATTAAATAAATTTATTTACCGAAAATAAATGAAAAGTTTAGGCCTAACAGTTTCTTACCGTTAAACTGATTATTTTATTATTTCATAAATCAGGCTTTGCACGGACAGTGGTGACTTATCACTTCTTGCACTCAATTTATCTTAACTGCTTCACTCGGATGAGGATCCTGCAACTATAACCTTTCAGATCCGCATACCCTCCGTCCTCCTCGCCAGGACGATTACCCTCTAATGAAAGACATCCTTGACCCAGGATCCTGTTTTGAACCTGTTCACATCCTCTTGCTTTCCATGTTCGGGCAGCTTCAGGCATTTCCTTTACGGCTTCCTAGTTTAAAAATATTAAGATCGAACACTAATTGCCTATATTTCTGCTATGTAACGCTAACTGTATTTTCTTATATGACATCATAAATTACATAATATTATAAATATGAATTCTTGCTTATCCAGTAGCAGATGGAGTACGTGCCTGGGTGAATGAGATTCCTAAGCTGCTTCAGGGATATTACAGCTGATGAAATTAATTTCATTAATTAACATTACATTCTTCGGTAATCCTTTGATGTTTTCTCCTTTATTTCAAAGCACTAACACTTGTAATGATAAAACTTAAGCCAGAGATTAAAATTATAATTATTATTTTATGATAAGGATAAGGACTTTATTGGTCAGAGGTCAATGAACAAACCGTAACAAACAGATTCGAGATATTTTAATATTACTTTATACGATTAGCTTATGATGTTTTATGCAAAATGATTACATTTTCATTGGATGAACGTTTATCATCACAATCTTCAATTATTTACTTTCATTACATCTTACGACGAAAAAAGAATGAAATATTTATTAATTTTTGATTTGTTCGAAAATTGTACAGAGGACACATATTTTTACAAAATATAAAAAAAAATCCATAAACAATATTCAAACCGCTTCTTTTTTTGTATTTGCCCGAGAAGAATTTACAAGATATCAGGAGAAAAATTGGAAAAGGAAAAAATTATTAGTGTCACGATACTAAAGGTTAACTTATCACTGGAAGAGTTATATTTTTTAACTTAAATTTAATACCTTGAAAAACTCCTTAATACATTGAGTTCCTCAAGGGATTATCCTCGGTCCCATTCTCTACACCGTCTGTACAGCTGGCATTCCAACCAATCCTAACACTATTCTCACTACGTATGCCGATGACACATCTGTGCTCGCAGTTAATTATATCCCAAACTATCCAATCCCACATCACAGCCCTCAAAGAATGGTGTCGTAATTGGAGGATTAAGATAAATTCCAACAAATCCCATCAAATCACCTTTACCCTTCGTCGTAAACCTACCGACTGCCTTACAATTTCATTTAATGATGTTACTCTTACCCCTGTCGAACAGATCCGCTACCTTGGGCTACATTTGGACAAACAATTAACCTGGAATCCTCACACAAGACTGAAAAGACAGGAAACAACACGTCGACTTCGACTATTACAGCACTTACTGGGCAAACGGTCTTCCAACACATTACAAAAGACTAATATACATGACTGTAATAAGGCCAATCGGGACATATGGAGTTGAACTTTGGGGCTCCACTAAACCTTCGAATTCCTCTCGTATTTAATCCTTACAATACAAATTCATTCGTATAATCCTCAATGCTCCTTACTTTGTCACAAATAAAATCATCCATAAAGACCTTAATGTTCCCTATGTAACCGATCTAGCCCGAACTAGATATCACTCCTTCCATTATAAACTCCATAACCACTTAAACCCCCTAGTTTCTAACATTGCATCCTCTTCCATTCCTGACAATCCTCCGAGGTCCCTGAAAAGAAGATGGCCACGAGATCTGCTAATATAAAATGTCATTAGAGTGCTACCAATGGGTAGTTGCTCTACACGCCTGTAACACTTCATTTTAACTAAGATCAAATTTACAAAATGTATTATATAATGTACAGTTGTAAAGTTCTACAAAGATATTAAAATAAATAAAATTTAATACAACAAAAAACAATACTGTTCTTCCACATAGATGGCGGTACCCTTAGCTTATTATTAAGGGCTTACTATATTATACTGTACTATTCGGCTCTAGTGCCCTTGGAGGGCATGGGCCTCATCACTAAAAAAAAGCTTCTCTAAATTTGATTTTGAACAAAAAAAAACACACTAATTTGGGATTGGGATAAAATCGAAAAATAAAAGCAGTTATTTATAATTTTAAAAAACAAAAATAACCAATTTTAAGACCAATGCGCTAAATTGAGGAGGCCATTATGCAGCTATAAGCAATCTATGCATTAAACATTGAATGACATGAAAAAGTAAACATATTTACATAACCGTGTATATTTCATCCGCATATATACAAATTTTGATACTGATACATAGTCGGGAGTGCCGACAGTAATAATACAATAATAATTAAACCTTATTTATTTGTGCCATCATTTCTACCTGAATTTCAGTCCTTTATTGGTGAAAAAAAACAATAAAATGATAATAAAATTATTTTTAAAAACAGGAAATATACATAAAAATCAATTTATGGACTGTTTTATTTTAGTTAATTATGAGAGATAGTTGACCGTGGATGATAAATGAGGAGAAGAGCTCCACATCTTATAATGCCACAAGGCAAAAGAAGACTTGTAATAAAATTAGTGTATATATTTCTTAGTTTGTAAGTGTATGTAATTGTAAATGTATAATATTAATAAAATTTTTAGGAGGTAAGAAAAAAAAAAAAAAAAAAGAGGAGAAGAGGGTTGGGAGTGCGGTCAATGAAACACAAATAAGTATGATTAACTTATTTTAATGTGCCGCCGTTTCGGCTAGAGTTTCTAGCCTTCTTCAAGGCTAAAAACAAAACAAGATAACAACCACAGTAAGTATAGAAAAATAAAAAATATAAAAAGAAAGTATAAACAGAATAATTTTACACTTTTACATTTTATTTATAATTTTAATTTTAAATAAAATGTAGACATAGGTAATTGAAAAAGGGGGTACAATAACTTACTTAAGGAAATGAAATAAAATTAAAGTTATATAATGCTAAGAAGTATGAACATATTAGTTATTATTAATTTAAAATTTAAATATGAAAAGAAAATGAAAATTGAGAGGAAGAAAATATATGTAACAATAATAAATGATAAAGAGGAAAATCAATTTAATTTTTAATTCTAAGTTTGACCACTATTTGCGCTGCCACCATTAGGCACTCAACCTTTCAGTAAACAGGTTGGTTTTCATTCTTCTTTTTTGTTTTCTTTCCTCTTTCTTTATTTTACTCTTTCCCCTTATTTTACTTTTATCTTATTTTACTCTTTCCCCTTATTTTACTTTTATCTTATTTTACTCTTTCCCCTTATTTTCTCCACTTTTATCCATTTTCCTTGCCCGCGTTATAAGTTTTGTACACTATACTTATAATTTGCCTCTTTATCATCTATTATTGTTACATATATTTTCTTCCTCTCAATTTTCATATTTAAATTTTAAATTAATAATAACTAATATGTCCATACTTCTTTGCATTATATAACTTTAATTTTATTTCATTTCCTTAAGTAAGTTATTGTACCCGCTTTTTCAATTACCTATGTCTACATTTTATTTAAAATGTAAAATTATAAATAAAATGTAAAAGTGTAAAATTATTCTGTTTATACTTTCTTTTTATATTTTTTATTTTTCTATACTTACTGTGGTTGTTTTGTTGTTTTCTTCTTTTGTTTTTAGCCCTGAAGAAGGCTAGAAACTCTAGCCGAAACGTCGGCACATTAAAATAAGTTAATCATACTTATTTGTGTTTCATTGACCGCACCTCCAACCATCTTCTCCTCATGTATTATTTTAGTTTTATTAATATTTATTGTTATGTATTTTTCCAAGCTTGTTATTATTTTATTTTTATTTTTATCTGTCATTAAATAAAGGTTGTTATCTCGTTTTGTTTTTCAGTACTGATGAAATCCTCAAAGTCAGTGACACGCAACTAAGTTCTACTTATTTTATTATTACTCACTTATTGTGTATCATTATTAACCCTGACCATCTTATCCTCATAACGAATCTACGGTCAACTATAAACAACTTTTTATAAAAAAATATTTATAATAATAATATACAAGGTTTATAAACAACTTGAAATTGCATTTTCAGTCGATTTACTTTACATTTCCATCTATATGTTGGACAAACATAAATAAAAGTAGATAAGCAATACTATCAATTTGTAACACTTTCTACTAAAAAAAACTCACAAAAACAAGAAAAAAATTCCAATCTCAACTACTATTGAAGCTTTCAAATAACAAAGGTTGTATCAACTCAATTTTTTAAAAATTGTGATATAGCTTTGAAATTTTTGTAATATAATGGATATTGAGAATTCTAAAAATGAAATATTCAGATATAAACGCATTTGACCACGAACGTACTTTTTCCAGCCACCACTTCATATGAAGTTTTATTATTATAAATTTTTACGTTTTAATCCGTCTTCACTATGATGTTTAACATGTTTATTCGTACTAAAATGAAAAAAATAAATCCACAAAATTATATGCTAGTGTACAAAGTAAAACATTGGCATTTCTTGTTTTTAGCTTTGCTTCATTACCTTTTTTTTTTTTCAATAATTCTCAGATGAAAGCTCATCAGAAGTAGCCATCCGTACGAATATAAGTTATTAAAAACGCGTGCTGGGTAAAAACTCACGTAGATCACGACTTCTCCTTCCTTTTATAAAGGAAAGGAAAAACCCGGGAAGGCAACGACACTCCGAAGGGTATGAGATTTATTATTAGATATCTTAGCATAAATTATTAGTCTTTAAATAAATGACTATTTCAGACATTTATGAAATATATCAGCTTAATAATAAACTATAAATAAACATTCTCTGATGAGAATTGAATACTGTACATAAAATAATTTTAATTATGGCTACACCGATTAATTAAATCACTTCTACATATATAGCAGAAAGTAAACATTTCAATAGTACACATTTAAAACATCATAGAAGAGATGACAACTCTACCACCACACCGATAGGCTTGTATAAGATATGGTTATCACAAACATTCCCGACAGTACGTACCCAAGATTAAAAAGGAGCTGGATGAGGGATATTCTTAGCTAATTAATGCAATCAACTGAGTCAGGAGGTAACAATGGATACCGGTCTCTATCATGCCACTCAAGCCATTGTTGTAATGTGTCAAGATATCACGTATACTGGATATCTTCAACCAGAAGATAGGTCTGAGTTAGTAAATAAAGTCCATAAAAAAAAAAATTATAGAAGGTACAGTTCTTTAGGTCATTTGGATTTGTTAAAGAAACCACGAAAATAATTTATTTCTAAAAATATTTGCTAGATGTGTTCGTTTTTAAAGATACAAACAATTCACATGGTATACAATTAGTGGAGAAAAACATTAATCAGCCCGTGAAAGCTTCCTTTACAAATCCCGCTGTTGGTCACGTTTTCATACAGGTTCGCCATAGCGAGATGGCATTCCAGCTACGATATTTGTTTGGAGACGACCCCACTGGAACTGACGACATTACTTAATCATGATAATGACCGCCTGTGGTGGCAGTTCTGTTGCGTAACTTCTCATCTCCATTGAGCCCAGCCACCAATCGGATCTAGGCTACTCTCCCTTCTGCTTTCGATTCATCTTTTGATGGATTGATGAATCCTCTCAGGCAGTGTCTCCCTTCAACTAGCGTGGACTGAGTGAGACACAGGATAGTTCCCGTAAGATGTTCTCTACCGGTATTGTCAATGATAGATTATAATCATTAGCTAATAATAGCTAAAAATAAAAACATTTTACTTAGTAGGTTTTATTTCGGCATACTTGATAATCAGCTTTTCGGCGCAGAAATGAAAGATTAATTAAAAACAAGTGTTAACGTATCTTATTTGTCTAATTAAACTGGTGTGTTTGTTTTTGAAATAATCATGTCGTTAAAAGATTCAATTTAAAAAAAAATACATCATTAGTATACCAATGACCAATATTAATAATATTTAGGATTATATATTTGAAAATAATGGTTTTGGTATGTAATAGACGAGACAGAAGAATTGGTGATGGCAGCGCATGCGCGGGAGGTATCAGGCAGAGAGGGAGAGAAAAATCATATGTTGTTGGATGTTTTTTTTAATGGATGGACATGATGTAAAGTCTAGGTGTATTTTTGGTTTTTCTGTGAGCTAAGTTAAGTTGAAAACTGTGTGTTGAGAGGTGATCTTTCTCTCTCTCTCTCTCTGCCACGACCAGCTGAGTGCAAGTACGTACGCGTCATTGTTCACTTTTGGACATAGATAACAACTGTATGTATTTTAATTGTATGTTAGATTATAAGTTAGTAATAAGTACATAGATATATATTTAGGGATAAGGTAGATATAATTAGAATAAGTTAGGATAGGGCCTTTCTTAGAAAGATTGTTCTTTTTAATTTACAATTAGTTTAAGTAAAACTGTATTTCAATAAACATTAAAAACACACGTTTCTTGTTGTGGATATGTGAGTTAAAACAATATTAATTAACCTAGTAATTTGAATATATTACAGGTACCTACACTTAATTAATCCATACACATTTTTTTATCGTTTAAATAAAATAATTTGTATCCAAGTTAAATCTCAAAAATTTCTTTCTTATTACTTCAAATGTCTAACGTTTCGGCCAATTCGGTCATCATCAAGGACAATCCTAAATATAAATTTACACCTCACATCCAACAATTTAAAAACCTGTTCAGGCTATTCTGTCCAGGTCATTAATTTCAGTCAAATCACCTATTGTGTCACTTTTCCATTGAACTTTAAAACTTTTTATTACAGCCTAACAATATTATCACTCCCATGGAGTACTTTGTATTGTATTTTGATCTCAAATTAAAAGTTTGAAAATTTAATGGAAAAGAAACAAAATAGGATGATTTGACTGAAATTAATGACCTGGGTATAGCAATTTGTAAAATGTTTTTAAATTGTTGGGTATGAGGTATAAAGTTATATTTAAGATGGATAATGAGGATGGAAAAGTTGGCCGAAACGTTAGACATTTAAAGAAATAATAAAGAGTGTTTTGAGACTTAATTTGGATACTAATTATTTTTATTAAACAATTAAACCAGTCTCAAAAAATTTAAAATATTATACATATTCTCTTCTACGCAATATTCTCTTTTCGGCTATTTTGTACTCGAGTAATTAATTCTTCATTCCAGAAAC
>NW_027110155.1:1568163-1570256 GCF_000696795.3 Halyomorpha halys
TGTTCATCTTTTCTGTTTCGAGTTAATTTACTCCAATTACTCCCTATTAGTTTTAAAAGTTCTTTTACTGCGTCATTGGTCAGTAGCAATTTTACGTCTAAATATACTTTCTTGCATAAAATTTTATTAGTTTCTACAGATTTTTTTGAATATCAAAATTATTATACCTGTACTTTTTCTGTAGGCCTAACCAAAAGCCACAGTGCCTCACGATTAATTATAAAAAATGAGTAAATAATAGCATTTTATATTACAGTAAAATAGGAATAGAAAATGATTTTTTGAGATTCAATTGATTATTTGATTTAAACGCCTTAACTTTTACAGACGCAGCACGCACTGCGTGTAGAGTCCTCCTGATCTAGAAAGAGAGAAAAGACGGTAGAGAGTTCGCGAGCCAGTGCCTCTTGTAACATCATCCGGTGAACAAATCCAGGGGGTTCCAAAAATGGCTTTTGTGTGAAACAAAAGTTTCAGAACTAGTAATTTAGCGTACAAAATTTAATTTAATTTCCAATTGATGTGTAAGTTATTTATATTCAGTTGATAAATAAACTTGTTATAAAAAAATAAATAAATTACTCTTTATTTCCCAAATAAAAATGGTACTTCATACTATCGACCCTTACTTGACGTCTCCTAGTTGTCTGCTTTCCACTAACTTAAACAATATAGTAAAATCACATATAGCAGACGTCAGTACTCATGGCGGGTATTTTTGAGATGGATACTATGAAGATTATTTGTGTGAACCATGATTGCCACATTTTTTTTTTTTTTTTTTTTTGCTTCCTTTATGGCCCTTTCTGACATACTGGGAGGGAGGGAAGAAGGGAATAGGTAACCTACCCGTTTTAACTGGGTGGGAGCAAGGAGTGTTAATTTAGTGGGACCGTCACTGTGCAGGAACCACCACTGCCTAAAATATAAGGACACTATTCTCCAAAACATTAATAGTGTCCTGACGGTTTATAACCCATCTTAAGACGTAATTACGCATTTAATGTGTTAAACATCGATACAGTGATTAACTGCGATAAATATGGTTCTCCTAAATGAGAGTGCATTTGTTGATTACGATGCAGGCATAAGGAAACAGCGTGAGGAAAAGCTGAGGACAGGCGATGACCTGGACGGCAGTGAGTCAGAGCCGCTACGTGACGGGAGAGGGAACATCATGCACGATCTATTTCCAGTCAGTTGGGATATCGATTTCTCTTCTTCGTGCCCGTTGTTTTCCTATTTTTTGGATCGAGGAGCCTCTCAGTAGATGCATAACAAACAGCGACGGTTTTGAATAATCGATATTTATTATGATATGGAGCATGGTGCAAGAGAATGCATGACTTCCTGCCGGGTTTCGATCAGTGACTGCCTTCTCCTAGCCTTTTGCCTTATTTCGGAGTCGCGTGAGATTGGTAATGCAACGTTTCTCACAAGAAGAGGAGAAAGTGCCTAGATACTAAAACAAAAAATCTCTATTCATCCCATTGTCTAATACTCAGAATTGTAGTTTTAAATAATGTCTACAACGTATCATATAAAATTCTACAGAGATATGTTGATTAATTTTTACATCTGCCATATACTCAGATAAAATTTATGAGTGAAAAATTAAAATATATTTTTTTTTAAATTGCTAACATTAAATTTTCCTTAAACATTTCAACTTAAAACACAGTTCAAAAAGGTACATGATCTTTTTTTTCTGAAAGAGCAAACTCTTTTATAATTTTTTTACTTTAATTCGACATCCGAAAAATATTTCGGGTAGTCAGCCAGTTACTCAGTTAATAATTTAAAAAAAATAAAAATAATGCAACATCAGCATTTATAAAATTATACAACAAATCACATCTATAATTTACTATTTAAAAAGGTATTTTTACAACTATATATCAATTTAAAAATATAAAAATAATCAAACCAATTTGGACATATGGAATTGAGCTCTGGGGCTCCAGCAAACCATCAAATTCTTCCCGCATTCAATCGTTACAATCCAAAATCCTACGTAAAATCCTTGATGCTCCTTATTACGTCACAAATAACTCATTCATAAAGACCTTAACATCCCATTCGTTGCAGATTTG
>NW_027110155.1:1571151-1573148 GCF_000696795.3 Halyomorpha halys
AAAAAGCAAAGATTTTTTTTGGGGGGGGGGAGTTGGTGTCTAAAAAATTGTCACCCAGTTATATATGAAAACTGCCAAAATCTTAAAACATAGCGAATTAATTGTATGTGTTGAGAGATATTGGATTTATAAACTAAGTGTAGTTTTTCTTTACTCTATTGACGACGTGAGATGTGGTATCGTTTTTATCCATTTATGTGAATTTTTTGTTCTGATGTTGCCTGGATTGGCGGCACGTAGACTGACTAGTTATTATCGGTATTTTAGAGACTTCATTGACAGAATGTAATATTATTACTGTTAGCATACTAAAATCTAACTAAAGGAAACAATATATTAAATGTCTAAAATCCCACTGAGGCATATTTTTTATCGACAACGATAAAGGTTTGGATTTCGAGGCTCCTAGAAGTTATAAATTCTGCCAAATCTTGCTTAGTAACAACCTCCAAAACTCCTCCTCCATTACTCTTTGAAATTACAGCCCCATGTAACAAATGATAAGTAATGTGAACCCACGATGTTGTGAACAACATTGTTATCATAAGGAATTATTACCGGTGCTCTCGGGCAGACTGGCCTAGATCAGTAAGTGCAGACTGAATATGAACGACGTACAAGGCAGCTCCGACAATGGGCCGTGCCAGGAATGCGGCGAGTGTGAGGAAACAAAGTGAGTTGTGTAATGGAACCCTTGTGGCATCTTGATGTCTTCATTAGCATCCTCAATACGATCATCTAATGTTGTTTAGCATTAGGCCAATCTTATTGATGTCTAGCAAAATTCTGCCTAAGTAATGATTCACTATGATGAGAAATGTATCTGTGAAGTACATACTTTGCGGATGTTTCTACTAAGATTATATTCCAATTTCTTTTCAACTTTCACCCATTTTCATAGCATTTGAGTAAAGTGAAACTGGATGGCGGTGGAACAGAACAGTGGCGCGTGGCAGTTGATTCCGAAGGACTCTTGAAGACCCTTCCGAAGGACATGAAGACCCTTCATGGGTTGTAGTGCTATAAAGAGATTTTAGTGATGTATGTATGTATGTATATATATATTCGCATTGTTATTCATCCATAAGTTACTTACCTATTATATCATTTATTTCATATAGTTCAATATGTTGATTCAAATATTTTTTCAGTTTTTAAACACTACTATCTTATCTTATACATATCTTCCAATATCTACTTATATAATATCATATTTCATTGTTATCAATCCACTACTGTCTAATTTCATGGTTATTAATCGACTATTTTTTATTTTCGATTCATTGTTATGTATATTTTCAAATTTGTTTTTATATTTCTCTTAATGATGGTTTTTATCTCATTTTGTCTTATAGCCCTGATGAAGACCTGAGATTCAGAAAAAATATTTTTTTTGTTTTTGTGTTTTTTTTCTGACCGCATCCCTCAACCATCTTCTCGACTAATTTAGATTTATCTATTGCAATCAACTTTCTTAGTGAGATTCATTTTTAATAATTGATTATTAATAAAAAATATTGAGAAGAAACCATTTCGCACCCACCATTTTTTTTATATAAAACTATATAATTATAAACTTTGTTTAACAGTTTTACTTAATATAACTTTAAGGTATGACGATACCTGTTATCTATCTTAATGCTCATACCTACATCCCTATGTAACGAAGGGATAAATGTAGATATACATGATTAAAAGAAATAATAAAGCTGTTTTTAAGTTGAACGCTAAAGTGTCATTTCTCATCCCTCATACTCTTTCTTTTCAAATTTTAAGAGTGGCGAACCATAAGATTATATAATATACATATTTGTCACATTAAGCCCTAATTCGTTGGTTATTAAAAAAAAATCCTCATGAGCAACGAGTAGAAAAATTAAATGAATAGTTGTATAATTAATTTGTAAAATGGGCTGGTCCTTTGGTTTTTTTATATATATATATACAAATTATTGTACATTTAGTTTTTTTTATCGCTTTGAAACAGCCGCCATTTT
>NW_027110155.1:1573206-1581495 GCF_000696795.3 Halyomorpha halys
AAAAACTTTGTTTATAATGTGGTCCTAACGATTTTTATTGGTATTTATTAATTCAAAATTATTTACTATGTAAAATATGTTCGGCAAAACATTATGACTATTTCTCTTTGAGGAGCTTTTCTGTGCAAGATGGACCGCAATCCAATATCCTAAACAAGTTCTCTCTACTACTGATACCATTCTTTTTTTAGAACAAACTCTTAATTAGTAGCTAATTAAGGTAATAAATTATTTCTATTTTTCGATTTATTTTCATAATAAAAAGAAATAGGTATTCAACGCATATGTTGAAATTAAATGCATTTATTTCTTATTTAATTAGGAGTAAAAATGTTTAATAAGTAATAATTTGGTTTTATTTTTTAAAAAATATTTAGATTTTATTTAATCTGTCATATTTATGACGCCTTTTCATTTTTTTTTCTAGATGGTTATTAAAATTATTAAAAAGGTCTAAAACAAAGTTATGGTCAGCTTCAAAAATTTTGAGAATAAATTTTATAGTTTCAAGAAAAAAAATATATATATTGACGGGCAGACTGTTTGTAAATCCTTATTAATTAATTATCTTCGTTTTTTAGTGTTATTATCATTGTATTTAAGTTTTATTTAACAAGATATTAATTTATTGGTTAACAATATTTTCTTTGAGCTTATTAAAAACTAAGTTGAGTTAACGAATATGTAAAAATGAACTGAATAACAGCTTTTCTTATATTTACCTTCTTTTTTTTTTTAATCACTTTATTAAATTCTCAATAAATCGTGAAATATATTTTTTTATGCCTCAGTATTATTAGAGGATAAAATAAATTAAATAATCACTATAATATATTTTCTGAACATTAGGAGAAAAATCTAGTCTAGAACAAAGCTCAAAGCAAAATTAGTTCAGCATTTCCATTTCTTTGTTTACATCGGCGATCAGAAAGTTCGCAGACGGTTACTGGTTCGGTAACCGCAGCCGAAGGGATAAAGACTGACCATGGACCATGAACTTTCGGTTAGATCAACTTATTCATGGATTTGCGAAACAATGGACCGATGAAAAAACCATCAGTAGGTCATTCATGTACTGTTACAGGGTCAGGAAATGTAGGCTTCATGTTGCTGGTCTTTGCACAAAGGAATGAACTTAGAGTTTTAATATGCCTTATATTTTACAATATTCAAAAAGAAAATGAATCTTAATTTTATAGATTATGATGTATAGATTTTCAACTTTAATTACACAGTAACATTGATTCAGCATATGTATCTATGAGTATATGTTACATATACCCCGGCCTTCCTGGGGCCTGTTTCATAATGAAAGCCAATAGTGTTAGTCCATAAATACAAGTACACAAACTATAAAGTACCAGTACTAATACATTTTGTTTCATCATGTGGACGACTATCAGTGATATTACATGAGTTTAAAAGTAAAACATTATCTGGCAGAATTGTATAAGTCACTGAAATTGTACCAAATACGAACTACAAGATTAATATGAAAGGAATATGGTCCGGGTGCGGTCAAAAAAACTCAAATAGTAGAATATACTATTTTATTGAGCCATAAATAAAATAAATATTTTATAAAGCCATAGGGCAAAAATGCCCATTTTTTTGTTTTGACTGCCGTCAAAATAGCCCTGACGAAGCCTTGCAACGTGGGGCGAAACGTTGGCTGAATAAAATAGTATATTCTACTATTTGAGTTTTTTTGACCGCACCCGGACCATATTCCTTTCATCTTTATACACACGGTCAATCAATATCTTCCAGTATGTTACAAGATTAATAGTATTAGTTCGTACTCAATTATAAAACAGGGCCCTGGGGGTCCGATAATAGTTAACTAAAAAAATCTATTCAGTCAAAAAGTTTACTGGACCAATATAGGCAAATACAAAAACCATTTCAATCGTCAAAAAGTTGTTAAGTATAGTGAATTATGCAACAAGCTTTGAACTTATGAACGGATATATCATTTACTTTTATTATATTTTAATTAGGAACTTTTCTTTAAAATATTTTCTTAACAGTATTTGCCACTTTTTCTTCAATACTTTAACATTCTAACATCATTGAATTGATTATAAATATTTTTTTTCTTTTTTTTTGCGACTTTAAAATACTGAATTATCATCTCGGTTTTTTTTTTAAATTGGAAAGAGAAATGTCATAAGAATATTTATATTCACTTTCTGATGATCACTTTTGTAAGAATGTAGTTAACTTTATAAATTAGAAGATCGGGAAAAGGAAAAAAATCCTGGTGAGTTCAGATATGAGATATAAAAAAATTAAGTAAATAGAATTTGTAATAAAGCCTTAAAAGGCCGATCTTTGTTAACGCTAAATTAATTTGGTTTCCCTTTCGTAACAAGCCTGGATCTTCTAAGACTTATTGCTTCAGTTCTCCAAGCAATGAATCTCAAGATGACCCTAACCCAGTTCTTGCCAAACTCCCCCCAATTTACTGATTATTAGGACAGGTTCGTTAAAAAAATCGCTGGGTTTCCTTGAAAATGAAATGTGTTGATTTTTTCTTAAAGTATGTCGGTCGTATATTTACTTCATATTATGGAATATTTGGAAAACTGTTTTTTCTTAAGGTAAATAAATAATATAAAATTTTTATTAACTTAGAAATTTTTTTTATTATGTGCCCCGCCAGTTTAAATATGGTAACTTATATATACATTCGATTATCCAAGCAATTATTTGCACTTAGCCTATGTAATTTTAGGAAGAAGGTTGCAAAAGCTTTTTCTTTGTGAAAACGCCCATCCCTAAACAGTGGGGGCAGTTAGAGTCTAATCTCTAGTCTATAATCTGAGTTTAATCTAGTCTAATCTCTACTGAAAAAAAACAGTGATATCTTACTCACCCTAAACCCTAGATTTACCTAATTTCTTGAGCAGGTATACGTTGATGGATCAAATCTACTTGAAGCAACAAAAATGAGGGAAAACTTTGAATAATACATGAATAAAGCAAGTTGCAGATGTTCCCATAAAATTCTACTTTATTTATTTATTAGCTAAATTTTTAGATGCCGTTTACAACTACAGGGTTAGAGGCACCGTATTCTGGATTTCGTGGTTACATTTCTTGGTACAGGTTTTTCTCCTTTAGGAGCTTAAACAGGTTCTCCCAATTTTCTGGCAGTAAGGCTTGACGTTGTCCCCGGAGGCCAAAAGACGTTCTTGATCATTCCAGCCGCGAACAGTGTTCCAGGATATGCTCCGTCGTTAGGGTACATTAACAACTATAACATGTCGGTGAAGGATTTCTTTTAAGAAGGTGCTTGTATGTCCGATCCTTAGTCGGGTTATGATGCATTGTTCACGGCTATTTTCGATGATTGGCAGTAGAGGTATTGTCTTCATTATATTTGCCTCAGATACCTTGGATCAAAAACAGTGCCATGCTTCCTTGCATTGGGTAATCATACAGCGTTAAGTTACAATCAGGCACTGGAAATAGGGTGCATGCTTCTTTGGCAGCTGTGTCAGCCAGTTCGTTTCCTGTTATACCTGCATGACTGGGGACCCACAGGAAATTTACTTTTTTATGTAATTTTTTGATTAAAGTTATGATAGAAAAAATGTAGTTGTGCGAAATTTGAAAATTTTGAATAGCCTTGAGGCTCGAGTATGAATCACTACAGATCACAATGGAGGAACCATTTAATCCATGTTCTACTGTTAATGACCAATAGATTGCTTATAACTCGGAGGAAAACACTGAGAATGCGGGGGAAGACTGTAGCGGATGGTCACCGCAGGTAGAACTACTGAACAACCAACATGATTAAAGTATTTTGACCCATCAGTGTAGATACATGTACAGCCCCTGTAGCTAGAGAGAAGACTTAAAAAACATTGCTTGTGTACTCCAGAAGGGTTAGATGATTTATCGATAGATTCTAAGGTGAAATCAAAATTGGCTATTTTGTTTATCCACGGAGGTAATGAATTGGAGAATGATGAGTATAACTTTGTTTGGGAGCGATAGAAATTGGGTAGGGGAGGAAAGGTGGAGAGGCGACTAGGTGATCTGTACTCCAAAACATCAAAGTCTTGGGTCGTTTTGAGACGACCTAGAAATTTCAGCAAAAGGTGCCTGCGTAGTTCTAGTGGCCATTCTTGGGCCTCCCAAAGTAAGCTGCTGATAGGACTAGTCCTGAAGGACCCGTTAGCTCAATGGATCATAGCATGGTGTGCTGAGTC
Organism: Halyomorpha halys; assembly: GCF_000696795.3. Taxonomy (NCBI): domain Eukaryota; kingdom Metazoa; phylum Arthropoda; class Insecta; order Hemiptera; family Pentatomidae; genus Halyomorpha; species Halyomorpha halys. The sequence goes on from NW_027110155.1 coordinate 1,577,430, forward strand.
TAGCTTGTTATGTATTTTCTATGAGGCATACCATAAACGTCGCAGCCGTAATCAATCACCGGTCTTATTAAACACCTATATATCGTGCGCAGATGGGCCCTTTCACATCCATATGTTAAATTGGAAATTACTTTTAGAACATAACATGTTTTAGATAGCTTGGACACTCTTAAATTATTTGCGATATTTTCCTTTTTTAGTTTTCATAAAACTAATTCCATTATAAGAATAACAAGATATGACAAGTTTTTGAACCAATGAATATAGGGAACAGTTTTTTTTTCCCACTTAAAGTAGAGATGATTATAGTTATACGTGTGCGTATAGCTTAGACTATTAGTTACATATATAGTAGAGTGAAAAATGTGACCCCAACATACAACATGGATGACCTGTAGTTCCCTTTTAATTATGAAATCCAACGGGGAAGCAACTTTCTGCTCTTCTCACGAGAAACTCGTGTGGCAGGAGCCGAAAATAAGGAGTTGTGAAATCATCAACTCGTGCAAGTTAGAGTACAAGAGCCTCTTGGATCATAAAACTAGGAAGGAACGTGTGCCTAGATACATTTCTAATATTACATATTATGTATATATATTATATATTATAGTGTTATTTACAAAGAGCCTAGTGTGGTTAAAATTATGACAGCTAAAGGTTATACCAATGCGATAGTTGGTTTAATCTGGTATGGGGTCTCATGATTTTATTGTATATTAATTTAAATTCATATTTGATAAAAAGAAAATTAGAATTGTCAAATACGAAATAAATCTTTTATCCCTCTTAGAATTCTTATTTAATTTCTTTTCTTTTTTTTAAGTGAAACCTTTTTTAGGCATATAGAGTAAATTTTCCTGGATGTAATTTACTCAAAAATTGTTAGGCTTTTCCTTCAGTTGTTCAAAATAAACTTATATCCCAAGTGTCTACTAAAACACTTATCAGTACCTTCAGATATGAAGGTAAAGAGGAGAAGGTGGGAAAAACATGCACACTCGCAATTTGGGGCACAGCTTATATATTGTACTACAAGAACCGTATACCAAGATTGGCAAAAGGAGAATAAGCTGTTGGAGTCAGGAAACTATCTTTAATGCCCCTCAAATAGAAATTAAAGATGTTATTTCTAATTCTATTGAATTGATAGCCCATGAATGTAGTCTGAGAGAATTTGAATTAAATTTTTATAGAAACTACTTAGTTATTAACTTTTCTTTTTTAGAAAAATATTAATTATTCAAATAAAATTAATTTGAGGAATAAGCTGATTGGTATAGTTGTAATTCATATAATTGCTTTAATTGGTAAGATTTATAATTATAATTTATGTTGTAATTACCAGAAACTATAAAAAGTCCCAGATCTAATATAAATTCCTTTGGATAATATATCATAGTATTAATATATTTTTTTTATTTTAACGTTTTTTTTCGGTCGCTACAGACCTTATTAACCTTTGGCCGCCCGAACTAGCCTTCTCCACGTTTGTCTATCTTAAGCTACTGCCTTCCAGTTTGCTGCATTCCACTCTTTCGCATCTTTGTCGAATCTCTCTATCCATCTGTTTTTTGGTCTCTCACGTGGTATCTTGCCAACTAAAGTGCCATTCTTTGTTGTGTAGAGGCGTCCTGATGGGTTGCTTCGATTCCTATCCCTCGCCTATCTTAACCTCCTTGCCTTCATACCATGAGAAATATACTATATAGGCTCTGCAAGCAATTAGTCCATCTCCTCGATGTGTGAAGACTCTTATCGCGGATAGCTCCTGTATTTTCATGAAGGAGTTTCCTCATTATTAATGAAATTTAAACATTAACATTCTTATTGAATGTTGCTAAAAATATCTCTAAAGTAGATTAACTTGAGCATTATAACAGGCTAGGCATATTTTTTCCACAACAGTAGTGGCTAAACGGCAATGGACATACATATTCCAAAAATCTGTCACCACTGGATTTGTTTTTTTTTGGAATGAAATTTCATTACTAAAGTTGTTGGAACACATAGGTATTTATTTATTATAGCCACAATAATTCATAACAATGAATATCTTTAGATGTGAATATTTCCTAAACAAACCACTAACGAAAACAAATACCTTCATAGGAAATTGTTTTCTTCTTTTGAGATCCCTATTTATGTTTTCAGATAGGAAACACACTGTATATGTATGTATATGATAAATTTTATATTAAAACCAGATGCAGTTTTATTGCAAAATTGAATGAAATCTTGTCGATTTACTTTTTTTTTTGCAATTTGCTAAAATTTGTATATGTAAAATGAGTTTTGAAACAATGAATTTAATATTTAACTAATACTGGGGAATAAGTGTATCTAATATTGAGTAGTTCATTCTATATAAGACGAGATCCTCATTACACCAAATTAGACTCAGTTTTAAAATCTGAAATCCGCCATAGTTGTGAAAAAAGATTTCTCTCCAACTCAGAAACAATATTTTTTTTCTATTTCCGTTATAAAGTTTCTACTTTCCAGTTCTTTTGACATAAGTAAGAATTATGGCTGTAGTTGTTCCTGAAAGTTACCGAGGCAAAAATCCATAACTCGACCTTTTGAGTAGTTCTTCATTCACGTGAAAGTTCTAGCTCGCGTTTTTTTTTTCTTTTTTCTGCAGTTATCTTGGTGATGTTCAGTTATATTCTGTCACAAGTAACTATTGTTCGAAACTCCATAAATCAAGGAGAATAATTGCAATGAACAATTATTCTCGAAAATTTAAAAATGTGTAATAGTTAATATTATAAAAAGTTTTAATAATTGACAATATGTTTAACATTATCATGAAATGACTAATAAGGAGTTAATTATATATTATATTTAAAAAAGTTAATCAGCAACCTGAAGATGGGGGATAACCCCGAAATGTTGTTGTCTGTGAAATAAACAGTTATATTTAATTAAGGAAGATTGTGTTCATTCACCAAATAATAAATAATTATCCAAATATATTACCAGCAGAAACATGTATTTTATTGTTTTTATAGTATAAATTTCCCCCAAAAGTGTCCCTTCTTCGTATTACAGACTGTCACAAGCCCAGAAAAAACTTACCATCGAACTAATTCCCAGTATTGTTCACTCTTTCAAATTGAACCCTCCTCCTCTCCTCATTAAGAAGGAGAGGTTTAAATTAGTGAATTAATAACTCAAATAATTTTAAAAACACACAAAATATTAAAAACAACTTTGGAAATAGTTTCATATATTTTTTTATTACTTAAATTATATATTTTAATTAGTCTTGAAAGCTATTTTAAGAAATATTTTTTCAAAACTCTTTGGATTCCTCAGGACTCTTGGACATGTGCCGGTATACTATGAGTGAAAATTATAGGTCATTTAAAATAAGAGACAACAATTTTTTAAAACCTTTAAAATTATTTATATGACCGGATTTTTTTTAAATTTCCATGAAATATACTGAGAGCGGCGAGGCCCAGTGGTAAAAGGCAATGTATTACTAACTCCAAGGAACCGTGAGCACTCCGGTAGTCCACCCTGCCTCGCAATGGGGTACCCTTAACTGGGGAAAAATCTGGCGATAGAATGTAATTCTAACCAAATCACCTCCTTGCACAACCGTTGGTCTAGAAACGATTTTCTATACTACCCTTGACTCTTCATGGGGATGTTACATATAAATATCCCTAATTTGATAATTCTTAATTCTTAAGAATATTAGTATTATTAAAGTTAGCTACATTCCACGATCAATGCAGTATCTTTAGGTAGAGTATTGAATTTTAATTTTGGTCTTAATAATATTTTTACATCCAACTACTCTTAATTTTTATTCCACCCATTGATACAATTTTTCAATTTTCTTATAAATAACATAGATCAATAGGAATCTACTATATGGGTTCTATATGTCAAATTTGATTCCTTCTATGCATGTAACGAATGAAAAAATATTTTTCCAGATGATAAATGGTTTTGTTTTATCTTTTAAATATTGTTGTTTAATTTTTTGTTTGTTCTTCTCCAATTTATTATTTTATTTATATTTTAAAATAACTATATTTTTTTTGTTTATAAA
>NW_027110155.1:1581601-1585562 GCF_000696795.3 Halyomorpha halys
AATCCGGGAACTTATATATTATTAAAAATTAATTAATAAATTTTGGAGGAATATGGTCAATGCTTGAAGAGCTTCTTTTGGAAGGTAAAGTTCTTACAGAGCTCATCTTGAATTCATATTGTAGAAACTTTTATCGAAATTAAAAAGAAACTGCAATAACTATTCTGTTAGTAATCCGAAATATAGTTCTAGTTTCTACAAACAAATGGAAGTTTTCGTAATCAATCGATGTCTAAAATCAAAATTCAGTAGTTAGAACATAAATCCTATCTATTATATAAAAAGGACTTAAGTGATCACCGTGTAATATTTTATATTACTCTCTCAGTGAATTAGAAACTTAAATACTGAACAGTTAAAAAAACTTTGAACTAAACGGTGAGTTGAAAACCCAAGCCTGAACAGCTAGAAACAAAATGGAAGCACAATATATTTATATTTATTACACTATATTGAAAAAAATAATACAATCTGAACTAAATTTCATGTTGAATATGTCGTATAATTTGCAAAATGCGGTTGGTCCGCTGTTAGAACAGGGAGTAACCCCTAAATTAAAAAAAAAATCATTTATTTTAAACAAGGGGTAGAAACTTTTGCTACGTTATACACAACGGAATCAGTTTTGATTATCAAGAAATGTTTCTGGCAATTTTTTTTCCATGAATTTTTTTTTCTTTTTGTAAGATGCTGAAAGCAATATTTCGACGGGTTACTATACTTTTTACTATTAGTCGCTGAAGGCATGGAGATATAATATGACTCTAAAATAAATTAGAATTCTTTATAAAATAAAATGTATTTTAATTCTTAATATTATTTCTTTTTTTTTTTACATTTGTTCCAAATTAAGCTGATATTCTGGTTATAGATTTAAATTATTTTTATTTATATCATAGCTGTTTCGTGTTTATGTATCAATTACATCAATTGTACTGAGACTTGGGTATATATATTTAAGACCCGTAAGAAACCCTTATGTAATATCCAGATTTTGTTTTAAATTTCAGTAGAAGGAAGCTATATTATATATGCAGTACTAAAAAAAAGTAATTCATTCTGATCGGGAGTGCTAAATGTTAGAGGTTGGCATCGCAAAGAGGAAGTGAGATTATGAGATGCGTGCAAGGCCAAAAAGGACCACCCCGAAATGGGCGTGTCTTCGCGCATAACTGACTCCTTGATGGATTGGGGGCCCAGGAGATAAATTGAGATAAAACGCCGCTGGTGACAAACCGCCACGTTTTGTTTCTTAATGATGACGTTATCTTCAATATAGTTTTACTATTGGAGTTATCATTGCTAAAGTGAATTCAAAATAATTCCATATAAAGACACAAATAACAGTTAAATTGTAAGAGTCTATTTATTATGCAATTTTCTCTCTATTATATAAAACGCCTTTTTATTTTTAAAAAATTATATAATCTGAATTATAGAATACATTTAAATTACAGTTATACAATTTGAGTAACGAGTAGTACAATTAAATGAACAGTTATATAATTTTTGAAATGGGGGTTGGTCCGCGGTGAGGTAGATAGGGGGTACCCCCTAGAATTAAACAAAAATAATAATTCCTTCCATCCTCCGTCATAAATAAAGATCTTTCATTTTAACATTAGTTAATAAAATTATTGTATAATATAGTATTTATTACATATTTTATTCTTTTTCATACTCATTATGAATTCATTAGCTCATTATTATTAATTTAAAATTCATATCATTATTATTCACTTCTTAAGTTTTTTTTTTATTTTAGTATTATTTATTGAGTTATATTTTTTTTTTTTATTTCATTATTATTTTTAGTGCTAAAAATTAATTAAAATTGAACTGTTCCAGCTTATCTGGCAATCAGAATCCTTCACAGCGCCCTAATAAACAATTGTGTAACTAACTCATACTCCAATTGTGTTTATCATTTTTCTATATTATCAATATTATAGATACCATCAGGTCGGGCCATATTGGGTGTACTTTTCAGAATAAATAAACAAATAAGCAATTGTCTTTTTCTATTACTGTTTAAAATCTATATTTATTAGGGAACATGGTTTATTATATTATTTTTGTCAATAATATAGGATTGTATCTAAATAAATAAAATAAGTTATTTTTCTTATTTCATTAACGATAATTACAAATTTTATTTACAGTAACTGCTGGAAATGCCCTCCCTCCACCCTCCCTTCTACATCCTCTACTTCTTCTGAGAACATATCTTGCTCACCTTATTTCCCTATCATTCCCCTTCATCCCCTCATACTTGAGAATGATTTTCTTTCCCACATAAGAAAAATACTCTATTTTATTAATTTAGATAAAAACTAAGACAAATTTTAAATGAGTACAGACTCTCTTATGAATTTTTTTAATTTTGCTTCCCCACATCCATAATTGGTCAATGATTAATCATAGAGCACCCTGTATACGAGTTCTATCAGAAAAATATTATTTATTATTACTATTCTTTAAGGTAATATTTATTAATTGAATACTATAACTAAAGCGGATCAGCAATAAGGGTCATGGTTACAACGATACTTGAATGGGGTTTACTGCGAACCGTCTAAAGATCATGACATTTATTTCTAGAAAATAACTTGTGGAGAACCCAACTCATTTGTACCCGTCTAATGAGTGTTCCAAGTAAAATTGCGAAGCTATTTTCTTATTCCCCTCAATTATTTTAATTTATTCGTAAAGTTATTTAAAAAATATAGTATTTCAATTTGTTCTGTTAATCTATTTCTACTGAGCTTGAATTTCTGGACTTGATTGATTTCATTTCACATAAAACAAAAACAATTATTTAATTAAAATAAATACGATAACTAAATTAATAAACATCTGGAATGAAAACCTCATAATACCTTCTCTTACTACTTTAACACACTAGCACAGGTTTCTGTTTACCCTTTTAATTTAAAATTTCTTGAAATTTTATAAATGATTATTGTATTGTGTGAAAAAAAATATTCGCATTAATAGTTAATTAATTTGTTTAATATTCGGTTTTAAGTTTAAAATTGGAAATTATATTTAAACTAGCTTAATAAGCCAACAAAAACAACTTTCACTAACTTATTAATTTACAAATTAATTTATGTATTAAATATATACAAAGTACTTAAAATAAAAGTGTAGAAATAGTTGGTGAATTTTAATTATAACATACTAAACCCTCAATACATAAATCCTGTTAGAAAACATTGCTGGTTGTATTCATCAGGAATGAAGGCGTGCAATTACCCCTATTTAGGTGGATGTCCTCCAAGTAGTGAATTAAATCAAAATTTCTTCTCTGCCTCGATTCAATACATTTCGGTATGATATATAAAAATAATCGGTCTTAGCTTATATAGCTTATTATATACATTTTATCATACATCCCATTTGCATTATGTGTGTATTGAATGTTTTAAATTCAATTAGTTAATGTTTTCCATGTTTAGCTTTGTAACTAATGTTTAGATATTATCTTTAACAAAGCTTTAAACAATGATTGTGATTTATTTAAACCGTAAATGGAAAATATCCTAACATAATAGTGATCTGCATAATCAATAATTAATTAGCTTTTACTACTATAGATTCTTAATAGAATTGGAAATAAATGGATATAACACTTATGTACATAATTATAAATATAATGCTTAACTATAGTTGATAATTGATTGTAAGCATTGAAAACATTAGTATTAAAGTTATATAACAATTAATTAATTAAGAATTGCTAGCATTAAACTCTACAAAATAATAATAAAAATGTTATGCAATATTGTTTTTACTTAATAACTGATTTCATTTATCTGCATTATCATCTGCTATGTTCTCAGCCACAACGAACTTGATTTTAATGGATTTTGCACTTTGATATTAATTTTAATATTCCGGTTCTCTCAGATATATGTGTATGTCCCTGTCCCCCCCCCCTCTCTCTCTCTCTCTCTCT